>NC_051160.1:56336781-56636781 GCF_013339745.2 Dermacentor silvarum | reverse complement strand
AAATCGCAGGGTACTTCCACGCACCGCCCAAAACGTTTTTCGAAGTTTTTTGAAGGCAGACTACACTCACTTAATGTTAGCTCATTTTTACAGCAAGTTTAATTGGCCATTATAGGTGATTACATCGCCGTACCTGCGCATTCGAGCTGCTTTCATGCCACACACGTGCGGCCGGCGGTAATTAATAGGTTGCTACTTTGTAACAAATCCATTCCGCGGTTAACGTTGACATAAAAAGTGTATGTTCTACTCCAGGGCTTTAAGGTCTCCCTTCAGTGGAGGAGGGGGGGGGGGGGCGTCATAGGGTGATGACCAGTATAGTGCAAGCACACTCACACACGCCCATATATATATATATATATATATATATATATATATATATATATATATATATATATATAAATTACATCGCGCGACTGGCCGCTCGATGTACTGTGCGTATGTTCGAGTGCTTGTTTTACGGGCGGCAAAACACTTCTACGTAGCATGTATTGAGCCACAGAAAGCTGTATCGGGAGTTTTTCATGTTGCTCTACAGTTTTCTCATTGAGACCTTCCATGTGAATAAATTATTCACACTGATGATCGAATTAGGCGGAATGCAAAAAATAATGTGAGTACTTTCGAGCGACGGCAAACAACATTTATCTTGGTTCTGTCCAGCTGCGTGGCATTTGCATATTATTTTTGTAAATCTTGGTGCATGATTGTCGGGACACTCTGTATATATGTCGAGATGCTCAGTTTAGTGTTGCCGGTTTACCAAAGCTTCGTTTACATCGATGACCAAAATGTGTGATATCTGCGTGACTGTGTTTTTTTTCTTTCTTTGACTATTTCGCCACTTCCCGTGGTCGGTGGCTGAAGGTTGGTGGCCGTCGATACAAATGCGCCGATGCAAAAGGCGCATTCTTTCGCGCGACTGAGTTCCAGGGCGTGGACGCCGTAGGACGCCAGCTATACCATAGGTCTTTAGGACGCAGGTTCTGTCGCACGAGAGCTTTGGGGCGTCTGAATGTTTATCTGCTGTAATGGAGCCCCCCGAGGAGGACAGCCCTCCTCTTCTTCCGTTGCCCTCTCCCTCTGCGGCGGCCGTGGGAGAGGAGAATGGCTGTCGCCTCTCAATCCCGCGCTCACACCGCTGGAGGCAATACACACGTGCTATACAGTATACGGCCGATGACAATTTTTCCCTTTCCCGAAGGTTCCTCCAATTCGCGAGCTTCCGCAGAACTGATCTGTCGTGACGAATCGGCTTATACTGTATAACCACCTGTCCTGTTGGTGTGCTGCTTAACGGCTCTGTTCTTTACGAAATTACGAAACTAAACAACGAGCGCTAACTAAATATCCTCACGGCAACAAATTAGGCACATTCAAGCGGCATTATTGTTTTCCGTTGATTGATTTAGTTTAGATTTCTCTTGTTTTTTATATGCTTTTAGATTGTGCTCTGGCTTTATGTTCTCTATGTACTGCAGTATACCTGAAGATAAATGAATAAAGCGAGTAGCGTTACGGTAGCGTTCGGCTATTAGCTTACATTGAGACTCATCGTCGATGGCTTCTGCACATATTTATTTTTTATTTCTTTGTTCGTACAGCTGCGTTATTTTGGTGAAAAAGCGAATCATCTATGCGAACCCAGCATCCTGAAATAATTAGTTTGTATAAATTTAATGACTGGCTCAAACGCTCATGCTAGAGGCCACTCGATCCTTCATTCCATTCGATCTGAAGCGTCTTTCCATAAACAAATTCTCAGTAGCAAAGACCTAACGGCAGCGGGTAATAATTGTTGGTGAAGGAATTCAATAATACAAGTACACAACAAGTTGTATGTCACTTGAAAAATCTGTGTCGTCCGCCGAATACATTTGTTCTTGTTATTACGCTATAATTAAGACGCCAGCGGGAGAAAGATTAGTGTGCTAATGTGCGCCCGAAAGGCAGCACACGATATCAGCCGCAGGCTCAAAGAAATGTCACCCTGTCTCGACCATGTTGGTTACGAGAAGTGGACTGTGAATCCAATATGATCGCCTGTAAAGCACCAGTCAGTTTGGTATAACTAGTTGCGAGCTTGCCTCCCAAATATCCAACACGGCTTCACACTGAATATCTCGGGTACCAATGCGTGCACGCTTACCCTACGAGTCGCAACTCGCTCTTTAGACCTCACAGCGGTGCTCCACCTTGAGAAGCAGCTTGAACCCATAGCTCACGGCAATTCTTGTGGTGGTTCTTAGAAATTAGCAATTGGGAACACAGAAAGGCACGATGCGAAAAAATGCGACAAGACGGTGCTACTAGCGATCTGGTATGTGCTATTTGCCATAAGCTTGCCTGACAGATGTGGAGGGGATCGAATCCCGGCCACGGCGAACGCATTTCGACGGGGGCGAAATGCGGAAACACCCGTACGCTTAGATTTAGGTGCACGTTAAAGAACCCCAGGTGGTCCAAATTTCCGGAGTCCCCAACTACGGCGTGCCTCATAATCAGATCGTGGTTTTGGCACGTAAAACCCCAGAATTTAATTTTAACAGATGTGGACCAATTATCGTGAAAGATTTCATGTCTCACCATTTTCCTGTTTATCAAATTAAAAGGTAACCCCAAATATGTATACACTTGAGAATAGTTCTCACAAGACTTAACTTTTAGTAACAGGTCAAGCGGGCGGCCGAGGCCAGTGGGGCCCTGGACTAAAGGGGCTCCGACCATTCCACCAAAATGCTTTTGAACAATAAACGTTTTCTTGTTCTTGTTCTTTTAGTAGACTTAACGGCAAGGTATCACAAAAAAAGAACTAAAGGTGAAACTTGATGAAACTAAGATTTTCTTACTGTAACAATCGTTTGGGGTATCACGAACGTGCGATGATGTGAGATGATGAGCAGATGATGTCAGTGTCATAGCCAACTCGCGGGGAGCAGCCGAAGCGAAACAGCACACTTGATACAATGGAAAAACACTGCGCTTTATTTCCTACGAACTCATATTTTATAGCAACCTAGTGATGACGGCAGATAACTCCTTCGTGATCATCTGCTCATCATCTCACAATCATCTTGGACAAACCTGGGGCACCATAACTTCGCGAATTTTTCGGTATGATTTCTACCATCGCGGCAAACCACATACAACTTGTAATGCGAACGCCGTTTCAAACAAACAAGGGAGGTTAAAGGAATTACGCAATTTATGAAGTGCCACGTCGATTGCTTTTATTCGCAGTGCTCCTCTCATTCTACGTATCAGCGCTCTTTCACAATCTGGCACAAGAAGCAGTACATTTACCTCCGTAGTTTACAGCCACGTACGTCAGCTTTCGTCAAGAACACGCAATTGGCGAACTGTATGGTAACGGACCTACAGAAAATGAATAACCACCTTACAATGTGGCAGTTTTGCCCGAAGTGCAAATCATGAGAAGCAAGGTTTCGCGTTGCGCCCAAGTTCTAATAATAAGCGGGGGCGACATATTAGCGTTACACAGCGCACGAGGCAACTTCTGCACCGCACTATAAACAGCCTACTGGCAGCTAGCTATTAGGCGTCTCACAACACTGGGCTAAAGAAGAGCACCGTCATCGACGCTGCAGCTAGGCGTCGCACCTGAAAGGTGCACGAGATAAAACAGAAGGAAAACCGCCAGTGTTTTGAAGACAATGTATTATTTGCTGACTTCACACGGGCTTGGGGTATTCTGGGATCCGGGTGTCTTGTAACCTTTTCCAGGAAAAAAAAGATATGACCCTTTCGCGCCGCCGGAGCATCGTAGTGAGTCACAAAAGCTATCAGAATGTAGGCCTCAACGAGATAAGAAGCTATAATTAGTCCCAGAGTCGACAAAATTACCGGTATGCGGTAATCGCCTTCATATAATGGTAAATTACCGCCATTGCACCGCATTCGGCGATAGGCTCGTCTGGCCTCCTGGTTAAATAAAAAAACAAAAGGAAACGTCAACCAAGTGTCGACGCTAAAGATTACAAGGACGACGTAATTGCGCGTGAAATACGATTCGAAAAAGATACGAAATGAGTGAATAATGAACATTAAAAAATTTTGGGGTAGCTTGCACTAGTGGCGCAAGGCTAAAGACACAGCGGAGCTGATCGGTTCCTAGCTGGTCCTGGCTATACGAAGTGATGCTAAGTTATACGAAGTAATGTCAAGTGATGCTAAGTTATACCAAGTGTATAAGCATTTCCTCATGCACAAGCGCGCGGCAAAGTCCCTCACCACGTCAGCCGGGGCGGCCAAAAAACCACGTCAACCTCATGGTCCGTGGCATCGGGGAACGCCTCGCGAAGCACTTGCAGTCCGAGCACACGTAGGGGAAGTGGGGCGAAAGCTATGCACAGTTACAGTGTACTAGAAGGGGGCAGTGGGCTTACTCTCCGGCGGAGGCTATGCGATGCGGCGGCTCCACGAATGTCGCAAATGTGAGCTTCTCCGATAGCCCGAGCGGCGGCGCTGGCGTGAGTTTCAATGGAGCGTGGGTACACTGTAGTACACTGTACTAGTACACTGTAGCACAGTGTATGGGCAGCGCGCAGCAGACGACACGCCGGGATGACGTCACGGCGCATGCGCAGTATCGCGCAGCTGGTGGGAGCTCGGCCGACCCGCCACCAGAAACGCCTGCTGCAATGCGGGGAAACGGAGAAGCACGTCAGCACGTCTGCGCCTTGCCTCGTTGGTGCTGCTACAATTTGTTTCTCAGTCTCTCTCTCTCTCTCTCTCGCTCTTATTTTCTCTTCCTCTCTTCCGAGTATAGCGCGCGACGCTCCACGAGGTGGTTGCTAGGCAACGCAGTGGCAGGCGGCACACATTACGACCGGCTTAAACAGCTCCGCTGTTAAAAAAATTGCCGTCGTTAAAGGCGGTTAAACCAAGTTTGTCGAACGATAGCATGGTTTTGCTTGCTTTGGAAAAGGTCAACGACGCTGCTCGGTGCTGTCAGCAACAACCGCATTTACAATTGCGCCACAAGACAACACACAGACGCTGCTCGGCGCGGCAGCAGCAACGAGCGAATTGACCATCATACTGCGGCTCGCATCAACGCGAACTAAGAGTCTAATAAAGCACAGCGCATACGAAGCTACCAGCACTCGACGCACTTTGTCCACATCACAGGTCGCTGATTGGCTGGGGCCGCTCGTCTCCTCCTCGCTCGTACAGCTCCATCCAATCAGTAGCAGCCGAAATAGACAGTCCACTAGGTGGACTCTTAGCGAATACTTTGGTGTGCCCCAGTGAACGCGCATATTAACGCGATAGCGTTTAGGGCCCCGTGTGGCAGAAAATCCGGTGTCGGTGTCGGCGCCGGCGCAGTTTCCGTGAGCGAAAATTATTTAAGCCCTATATATTTAAGTATATATATATATATATATATATATATATATATGCCACGCCTTGCTATAAGACATGCGGTATATGCGGTTCATATTGCCACCTCATTGTATCACTAAAGTTGCTCATACCTTGTCTTACATTGTTGACATAGTTATTTCTCGGAATATTGAGTATGACAACTCACACAAATGTCATGAAAACAAAAAACTCCGACAGCTCATGCCTTTTATGGTAAATCTTCTCAGACTGAAATATTAAAAGTGCGAAACAATAACAGAAACCTGAAAATTATGTTTTTTGTTTTGTCGGCGGATGGGATCGGCCCACACAAGAGGCCGCCTTTCTATCAGAAAGCTCGCCTCTGTGCATATACAGCGTTCGCCGCCAGCGTTTACCGGTAAACATTACGATTATTGCTACACATGCAAAGAGACGCCAAAAATCGCACAGTTAAGCTGTTCTTGCTGACGCATCTGCTCTGGCGTGTTTTAACGAAACTTTCATTTTTCTTTCCTTGGACAGACATCCGTCATTGAAACGAATGCTGGGACACCTCTCGTGTAGTAAAACGGCGTTGCATGTAGGCTCCCTACCAAAAACATGCACAGCGAGCCCCGCGGCGTCGAAGCAAGAACGGAAAGGGCGCGAACGCGGACGCTACATTGATCTCGACGGTGCAACGCCTGGTGGCTGAGTCGTGCTCCCTAAAGGGCTGCAAAAAATAGCGCCTCTCCTTCTTCGCAACCACGCTCTCGCCTGGTGTCCCACAGGGAAAGCGCATATTGCTACACATGCAAAGAAGAGAGGCCGCGAACACGCACAGCCAGCACCTTCCCCTTGATTTCAGTCGCTCGAGCAGGAGCATTGAAGGAGACAAATGCAGCAGTTGTTTCGGAGGAAGCTGAAATACTCGATTGAATTTTAAAGGCACGTTTCAATGGCTCCTTGATTTTTACTCGTGGCGTTTAATGCCAAAAGGCAGCACGAGGGCTGCTAGGGGTGCCGTAATAGAGGGAGCCTGTTTTATTTTGTCCACCTGTGGTTGCTTAACGTAGACAGTAATGCGCGGCGCTCACTTTTCTGGCTATATAACTGCAAGTATACCGGCTGAAGACAGTGTGGTTGCACTGAAAAGCGGTGCAAAAAATGTGCCAGCACGAAAAACCGCAATTCACTTGCTGCAAAGGCCGCGTGAACTCGCTAAAAATTCGTGCGTACATTACACTCCCGTTTTACCAAGTCACGCACACTGTACACACAAAGCTCGGCATACAGGCGTTCTCGCATTCCACCCCCCATTTCAATGCAGCCGCAGCGCGATTGGTAATCGAACCCTCGACCTCGTGCTCGGAAGCCGCGCGCCCGTCGCGAGAAAGCCACCTCCGGCTTGCACTCGCAGTAGTCAAAGCGTGTTCGAGTAACCCATAAAACGTTACACGCGTCGTTGCTCTCACAGCTTCCGGCAAACGTCGCGAGTGTCACTGCACTGGAAGTCCATCTCTCAGCCGTCACCCCCGATACGTTACTTATTGCGTATGCTAAGCATATTTCAGCTGCCCTGTAATCGCGGCGCGCCCGGCGCTATGTGAAAGCAAAGCACAAGACGACGGAATGAAACAGATACAAATTGTTTGTATCCCGTTCATTCGAGCTTGACGACGTCCCCCTATAGATCGCGACACCCCCGACCGGGGTACGCACCACGCAATATGATTGGAGACGAGAGTGAGAGGCAGTGAGTCGCGAACGGAATACGACATGCGTGGATCGGCGGAGTACACCACGAGAGGGCGGGGCATGGTTATTCCAGCCACGTAACAGAGCCCAAGTACGCGAAAAAAGGGGTTCGTGTAGGCGGCATAACTCTGTTCGCGTAAATGCGTGGCTGCTGCTGTTACTGAAGTTGAGCAACGAAGTTACGTGCACTTGCTGAAAAGCAAAGAAAGAAGAAAAAATACACGTTTTGTTCCGCACTGTTGGCGCGAAATAGCAAGAGTGGCGTTAACGATCATATGACGACGTTTGACAAGTATGCGTAAGTCATTTGACGGCGACCATCCGAAAATGAGACTACGAATGACCTACATGGCATCTGCCACGTGAGTAATGGGAGTTGTATAGAAGGCGACGGAATGTTTTTTTTTTTTTCAAATTTGCGCTTGCCGAAAATTTCGGTAGACCATTTACGAGTTTCCCCACTGCTCGTAAGACGCGTTTCGCATTTGCTTATCATTCTTGCGTTTTATGATTGTACTGTATTGAAGCGAACCTTCGTAGCTTGCCTTCCTAGCGTCCAGTGTGAGCGCACATATTCTTGGGTTTCACGTGCCACAGTCGCGATGTAATTATGAAACACGCCGTATTGGGGGACTCGGGAATAGTTTTGTTCAGTGTAAGTACGTGACCACCTGCAGGGTTCTCTACCACGCACCAATAATTTTGACCACCTGCAGGGTTCTCTACCACGCACCAAATGCATGAGACACGGGCGTGTTATTTTTTTTTTTTTTTGCATTTCGAAACCCTTGGAAAGGCGGCCGCAGCGGCTGGGATTCCTTCCCGTGCCCTCAGGCTTAGCAGCACAACACCAAAGCCACTGCGCCTCCACTGCGTGTTCAGTGTAAGTACGTGAGATTCTGGACGAATAGAGACTTACATATCTCTAAACGTTGACAGTCAAATAAGGACTAGGAAGCGCGCCTCTGTTCTACGCAGTCAAAATATACATCACGAAATAAAACCTTTGCATACAAAATCAGTCCAAGGGTATATTTACAACACACAGGCATTTTATATAAATGGCGCCTATTATTCAGCGGCTTCCTTGATTTACGTCTATTCACCATCTTTTTGGACCGTTGGCTATGTGACCATTTTTGCCGATACCCCAGAACGTGGCAAGTTCCCCAGTGCCGTGGATGGCAGTAGCAAGGAATGGTAGCAACTTCTAGTGATGGTTTGTCCAACTGCAATGGGTTTGAAATATCCTTCAGCTGCCTGACGGCTCTCGTCGAACGAAAATCATAAAAAAATCCCCGCAGAAACTCCTCCGCGAGTTGCCTAAGTATGCTTAAGAAATGTGCCACTTGCTCTCCTCTACGCAGCCCGGTGTCGTTATCAGTGTTACGAAACCTGATCCGACCGGTATAAACGACAGCATTGCGGCGACACGAACTGCTGCGGACGGCGGCGCAAGGTGCATTGATGACGCAAACAAACTACTGCAGGTGGTGGTACCAGGTGCGCTGACGACGTTCCGATCATTATAAGCAGTTATCGCTCTTTAGTGCCTTACCCATCCGCGTCGAATCATTATCAACCGTGATCAACCGCACTCCGGCGGCGGATGCGTACGGCGCGGCCGCGCGGGCCCTATTTGAAAGCGATCTGTAATGGGGACTGAGTGCGCCGAGTGCTGATAGCTTCGTGTACGCTGTGTTCTCGCCGCTTAGTTCGTGTTGAAACGAGAGGCAGCCCGAAGGTCAATTCACTCGCTGCTGCGACCGCGCTTCCTCATGCCAGCGTTTTGACAACGAGTGTCCGCGGTCATCGAGTGAGATGTGTACATGTGTGCCGGTGCGTGCGTGACACCAGACTTGTTAATTTAGTTGGTAAGCGGATGTTCACAAGTTTATGCGGCCGAAAAAACTACCATCCTTACTTCGTATAGCTGTCTAATAATTTGCTATCGTAGTAGATGCTTCGTCTTTCGGGCGAAGCATCTGCGACTGTTAGATTACCTTTCTCCCCTCCCCCCGCCTTCCCACCTGCAGGATCGGTCCCCTTTACTGAGCGACACAGTACCCAGCCACGCCAAAGCCCGGGGTGGTAGGCAAGGTCACCCTCGCCATTTTAAATTTATTACTCAACAGTTATTACTCAACTTGAGCGCGCAAGCATCTTAAGTCAGGTAACAGTGAAATGCACCGTACACTATAAGAACGGCTAGGAAGATTCGCGTCTGTACGTTACGTAGGAAAGTATATACAACCAATATACGGTCAGTTTCAGGGATATTCACCGCCAGAGCCAATCACTTTACAATTACCTCTTGTAGTTATACTGCAGGTCAATTTTGAGGCCCCAGCAGAAGGGGCACACATAGGCTCAAAGATGTGTACAAAATCTCACAAAATTGATGTAAAGGTTGGATATACACAACAAAATATTTACCATACTGACAGAATATAGCATATGGATATTCATATGTAACATTGCTAATATCATAACATTGAAAAAAATGCGCTAACAGCAAAACGACATTAGCTCTTCGAGAAAATTGTTACAATTAAACGCACTGGATGCTAAGTTAATTCAAAGGGAAAGTTTATCGACTATTGTGTCATGCTTACAACCGACCTAGTCCTAATTCTTTCCGATGTTTCATCAATGTTATGCATAATAACACAATCACATAAATTTGTAGCAGACACTTGCCAAATTGGTTGTTTTGCCATTACATTTCAACCGTATCCATTCAATACAACATTACACAAGTTTTGCCTCGCACTCATCGCTAATCACATTTCTCGTTTTAGATGCGAAGCAGCTTATGGTCGGGGCTATGTCCCTCCCTGCGTCCGCCGTGCGGCGTCCACACCCGCACTGCGCATGCGCATTCTCCTACCCCTCCTCTCCTTGTCTCATCTCCTCTCCTCTCGGCATTCATGCGCATCCTCCTCCCCCTCCTCTCCTCTCCTTGTCTCATCTCCTCTCTTCTCGGCATTCCTCCTCTCCTCTCCGGATTGCGCAACGAATGGCAACACCTGCGGCTACGCGCGCGATAATGCGAAGCAGCTTAGGTTAGAGGCGCGACGGCAGGCGCTGCATACTCCGCTGGGGGGCGCCACAACGCGCAGAACTGTTGTCGACGCCGTCGGCGTTTTATCCGCGTTCGCACCGACCGCGCGTGGCGTTGGTGACTGTTGTCGGTGCCTTGGGGGCGGCTCGGAGGTTTTCGACGAGATCAGCCATTACTCGTCGAGCAGCGTCGGAAATCTTACCTACGCAACGCCGCGATGAGTGCCACGGACAGCGCCAGCGTCACCGCCATTGTCAGCGCCGTGGTCGACCCCATGGCTGCTTCGCATGCTACTCAGGGTTCCCCTACGGGAAGATGGTGTAATTTATTTTTCTTCTTACGTTTTTCTGTCTGTGTTTGTTTCTGTTTTGCTCATTACGGTATCACTGGTATTTTAAGTTTACCTTCCCTTATTTTGAAAAATCTTGTGTGCTAGCGTCTTAGAAAGGACGCTTCATTGTGTTTCTCTAATTCGTTTGACAGAGACTGCCATGGCACGTCTTCATTTTTTTGCATTGTGGGGAATACTGCTCTTTTGGACTTTATACATATACTACTGCAACATTCCTCCTTCACCAAATGACAGAACGTTGTAATTCATATGGCCTGTTAATCTTTGTAATATATTTCACGGTTCAGCAGTCCACCATCCCTGCTACTTCCTGTATGGCACCACACAGAACCTCCGCAGACGGTCTGGGAGACTGGGGGTCCCTATAGGGCGGTCCTTCGAAATGTAGAAAAACCTTGTTTCACAAACAACTATGGCGAAACACTTCATTATCAGCGCCTGGCCTTTAGTCAAACATATGCTTTTGCAACACACACACAAAAATGTGCCAGGAAATCAAGCAGTTTAATGTGAGTATTGGTTTCAAACAAAGCAGGCATAGGCCAAGTCGTGGGGCGCCGTCGTTCGTTTTAGAGTAGCGTTTGCATCCAAATGTAAACGCATTACGTACGTAAAGAAATAGCGTTTTGCTCACCGTGCATGCTTCGCGCGTTATTAGAGGTTAATGCGGTTTATGGACACTATCCGAACGTACGTTATATGGCGAGTTTAACGTACGTAATGTTTACGTACAGCCTACAGTTGCCCACAGAATAACGCGGAGCGCCGGACCGGTGGCCTTTCGCCGGCAGAGCGCGCCGGTGAAAAAGTAGTGCCACGGTCTGCGCATGCGCGGTCTCCCTAGCACGCTGGCCTCGCTCCCCAGTGCATCTAAATAGGTGCTGCCTTGCTCCAAAAGAATAGAGAGAGAGAGAAATACGTTTATTCAGTCATAAAAAAAATAGAAAATTGTACTTGTATGAAAAGGCAACCCCAGTGGTCTTTCCGGTGAGGTGCCTAGATTAAGTTAATGGTTTCGCTTCTTATAAGGTAGGTGAGCAAGCTGTCATATATAGCTTTGCGGTGTTGAGGGGTCCCTCTAGGAAGGATCCAGTCATTGAGAGTGGCGACTGAGCTCTGCAGCCCAGCAAGGCAGATTCTTCGCAGTGATGACAGGCCAGGACATGTCCATAGCAAGTGGTGTGCTGTGGCTGGCGCACCCGTGGTGCAAGTTCCGCAGGTGGGGTCAAGCGACTTGTCAATGTATTGGGCTTTGAACGCAGGCGTGACTGCCGTGCCGGTGTGTAGACGGCGGAGTGCCACGCGTTCCCGGCGTGGAAGCCCAGGAGGGAGGGGGTCATGGCCTTCGGGCAGAAGCGCTTGTAGAGCAAGCTTTCTATGCTGTCGGAGCTGCAGGTGAGCATCGGCAGAAGATGTCACCCCCTATTCTCCTTGCCCCGCTCCAAAAGAATAGCGTTGGGTGCCTTTTAGCATTGTCTCGAGGAGGGGGGCGGGGGGGGGGGGAGGCTATGCGGATGCGGTCTCTAAAACGCTGTGTCGATGGGGCATAAGCGCTGGCGCCTGCACTTTAATGGGCATTCGGTGCCTTTTAAAGCGAAAGGCTTAACTGCAGCTCATCAGTCGCGGAATGTGACCATCATCGACGACACTTGCGGTAACGAAAATCAGAAAGCGGCAGACTACACCTCTGTCATTCAATAAAGCATGTAAAAGTGATTTAAACACCAAGTAGCTAAACGTATTTAAGAGTAATTCAAGAGTCCCGAAGACTAATTAAAGGCAATTAGGATAATTGACAATACTACAATACGTACATCATACGACACCTTTACTAAAGTGAATTACTAGGTAACTAAGAATAATTAAGATTAATTAAAGGTAATTAAGGGTTGCGAACAGTAATAAAGACTACTTAACATCAATTCGAGACTCCGTGATGGCCAGATTAAGACTAATTAAGAGGTACAAAGAGTAGTACATACTAATTAGGATAAATTTAAGATTCCGTAACAGCAAGTAATAAAATATTGAAACCGAATTATGACCAATCATTAGCTATTTATTTATTTACCAAAATAAGCAAACAATCGCCAATAAAATGACGTCAACTCATTAAGGCTTTCACTGTCAAAGTCGTCTTAGCAATCGGTAAGGGACCCCACTGAATATTTTTTTTTTCATACGCGTTTAACTCACAGAGCTGAACACCCCCTTGATTAGCAACGTATCACCACACTGAACAAGATATTGCATATTTGCGCCAACCAACGCCGACACGCGATCAAATGTTAGAGTACTCCCTACTTAAAGGGTAGCGAAGCAGCCACATCTTTTAAATAAATAGCACACTATGCGATGTTCATTGTAACTGCGAAGCATTGAAGAGGCCTTTAATATAGTGCCGCATGCATAAAATTAATTCCTGTGCATGAAATTGGCGTGTTGGAATACGCCGTCTGATGTTTTGTAAACTTGTATTACTGCACGCAGTCATCCTTGTTAAAGGAGCCGTCGTGTTACAGTCAAAGTACTGATCTTATTCCCAAGTATATAGAAAATGCGGCTCGGAATATAATTGCACAAGGACTAAGATACATCGCGCAACACCATAATCAGCTTGAAAAGTGCGCTCCAGTGCTATTATAGGCGAGCCGTGGCGCTCGCGCACATGAAAGATAAGTTATGAATGAGTAGTTTATTTAGGTGAAATATTTCACTCAAATATGCAAGACGTTAGGTATAATTAAAAGCAGAGCATAGTGAACTCGCAGGTCACCACTCAGCTATAAACGCTCAGGGAATCCATCCACCCATCCTATCCAGAAAGCATGACTATCTCTTAGAACGCAGATTCCAACGAGAATACGCCCCAAGGATTACGCGTGCGTTTAGAGATTATGCCACACAGCGCGCGAGCACGCCGTAGCCTACAGGCCCCGATCCCCTCCCCAGATGTGTTGTCACAGCGCTAAGAGGGACAAACCGCAAGTTTTTTCACGCAAAGCAACGCCTATCTAGATGCACCAGGCGGCGAGGCTTGCTTGATATATATGGGCGCCGCGCACGCGCAGGCCTTGGCTGTATTTTTCTGCGGGTGTGTTCCGCCGACGAGCGGCCGCCGGTCCGGCGATCCGAATTATTTTGTGAGCACCTGTACGCTAGGAAATAGCGTTGTCGAACATGGCAGCCCCCGTTGCTCCCGCTTCGGTGTGGATTCTCGTGATGGCTATGCTCTCGCTATCGTTAATCGCCAGCAACTATTGCAATGAGCTTTCGACTCCTCTAAACTAACATGAAACATTAGTTATCACCGCGTTATGAAGCGTTGCTTAGGGTTTAAGGCGTTGTCGATTACGTGGCTGAAAACGTCTTCAGGCGATGTGGCAGATAAGGGACTACAGGAGAGGGTGTTGACTTCGGACGATCCAATAGGAAGTTCCAATGTGGTAATGGTGTCGTAAGACTCCACAGGGCCGATAGATTCACCGCGAAGCAACATAATCGGGAATGGGAAGTGGTTGTATACAGGAAGGTGAGTCGCACCTGCTTGAAGGCCAAGCAGCGCGGTTGGGAGCGGTGAGAGGTGGCGATGAGCGAAAGCACTGGAAGGTGTGAAGAGTACGGCAGAGTCGGAGACAATGCAACAGGATACAGGTGCCAGAACGGATGCGTGCGGAGGTATCTGGATGCCGTCAGTGAGGGACAACTTGGTGCAGGAAAGCAAAACGTCGTCAGATATGGCATTGCTAAGCGAAGAGAAGGCGACTTCTGCACGGGAGCAATCAATGACAGCTTGGTGACGGGAGAGAAAATCCCAACCTAAAATAATATCGTGGGAACAGTGGGGAAGAACGACGAACTCGACGATGTAGAGCACTCCTTGAATTTCAAGTCTGGCGGTGCACGCAGCCACCGGCTGGACGTGCTGTGCTGTGGTCGTGCGGACTAATGGACTGAAGAAAGGTGTCGTAACTTTTCGTATGGAGCGGCATAGTTTTTCGGCAATCACAGATATGGCGGCCCCTGTGTCAATGAGTGCAATCACAGAGACACCTTCAACAGCGACATGAATAGCGTTGGGCGGCGAAAGAAGAGGGCTTGAGCGTTGCGACGATGACGCAGTTCTGTGCGGAAAAACCTGGGGCACGTCTGTACGGTCCATGCTGCAGCTGTACAGAACACTGTTTCTGGGCTTTTTACGGTACAGCTTGCCGGTGTTGGTAAAAACATGCAAAACAAATATTCGTATCCTCCAAAGTTTGCAAGGTCAGGCTCTACGGACATGTCTTGGATTAGCACAATGCACCTTGACTCACGCAACAATCATGATTGTTAGAGACTGCTTGGTTCCTACATACATCACGGTTGACAACCTCAGAGCACACACTCGACACCTGTGTCGCGTACTCAGTCCCTACATTGCTGCTTTGCCGGCAGGAAGACCTCAAGCCAAGTTTTAGAAACGTGTTGTGACACATCAAGGCTGCCTTCCGTCGGGATTTACACCAGAAGCACGACCACAGTTATCCCCGCGGTGTCTACGACAGCCACAAGTACACCTCAGTATTGCGGGAATTACGAAGAACCTCCATCATTCCACAGTGGCTCTACGACAGTTGACGTTGCCACTACTGAGCGATGCATATGAACAAAGAACACAGATTTACACCGATGGATCTGTCTCAGCCACCAGCTCCACAGGTGCTTTTACCATCCCGGCCTTACAAGTCACAAGGAAGTTCAAAAGTGTCCGACATAACTACCTCTACGGCAACAGAACTTGCCGCCCTACGTGCTGTTGTTAATTAAATCGTAGAAGCACCACCTCGAAAGTGGGTCATTTTTTGTGACACCAAGGCAGCCCTTCAGAGTCTGCAGTCAGCATTACGACGCAAGACACATGAACAACTGGTGTTTGAGACCACAGAGGTTCTCCATCAAGCTCTCATGAACGGACATGACATCATCTTTCAATGACTGCCGGGGCACTGTGGCTTCGTCGGTAATGACCTGGCTGATGATGCCGCCCGGTCAGCCTATAAGAAATCGTATTCTTATTACGAATTACGAAATTAATTTTACGGTCAGCTATTGCGAAATTGTATTCATTCCTTATGGGCATATCCGACACACCAATCTGTCACTCGTGCAACTGTGAGAAGATGATCGAACATGTGTTGTGTTTTTGTCATCTTTACGACATCGAACGCGACATTCTTCGGAGTGTGTTAAACTGATTAGACAGCAGAAAAATTTCAGATACAAACGATTCTTTAACCATGGCCCCACGCGTCACAGGCTTACAAAGCGATGCGGGCATTGTTACAGTTCTCGAAGTCGACTGGCCTCAGTGACCGATTGTGAAGTGTTGGCCTACCACGCACGTGTTCATACTGAGAGTACTTTCTTCCCTCTCTCTCCTTTCTTTCTTTTCATCCCTTTAAGCCCCTTCCCCCATGTAGGGTAGCAAACCGGACGTGCGTCTGGTTAGCCTCCCTGCCTTTCCTTTCTTCTTTTTCCTGCTCGTGCTCCTCCTCCGAGATCAGCCCATTTCACTCGGCGAGACAAACGACAACGGCACCACAAACCCTGAGGAAGTACTAAACGCAGCTTCACATTAAAATTTCAAAGCCCAGCAGTATCCCTTGCCTCCTCTCGGTTTTCCTCGAGTGTTCGGTGTGCGTTTTAAACTATGAACATAAGTGGTCCATCGTACCTTCCTTTGGAGCAGCGCCTTGACCTCCAGCTCATTGTTGAGCTGGCAGGAGGACATGAGCGCCGTGAGGCCCAGGGACGATGCCCGCGCATGCTGCTGCGGCTGCGGCTGCTGAAGATGCTGCGGAGGCTGCTGCCTACCGCCCAGGGTCATGGCAGCGTGGTCCTGGATCAGGGGGTTCTCGGTGCTGGCCATATAGGGGCCGCCCCGCTCTCCGACGATCACTCCTCACATGACCACTGGTCGCGTGGGCTACTGCTGAAGCAGTGTGGACACACTGCTTCGGTCACGTGGCGCTGGATATCGACCAGTCGTCGACGGAGTCACGGAGGACGATCATGTTGATACACCTGCGGAGAAGTATGCACGTATTAAGCGTTGCAGTTATACGGTTCCGATGAGCAGTGGTAAGTAGGTAGCAGAGAGTTTACCTGCGAGCAGCTTAACGCATTTCATCGTGAAAACAAGATTTTCTCGTTTTAGAGTTATACCAAAACCTGGATGTAGCCATGTTAATAGTTAGATCAGTAACAAAATGTTACACAAAGGAAAGGAAATAGAGTCTAGTTTGCCAGAGCATTAGGTTGTGCAGTGTGACTGGGAAACTTGCAGCTGTACTCTGAAGCGGGCTGAAGCAAGGCGAGGCAGAGTTAAGAACATTAGACTGAAGACCACTGTGACGCGCCGGTGTTCTGCAGTGAACGTAATAAGTATAGGCTGATAATGACAATTGCCGTACGACGTGTAAAACTTGTTCGACATGATGAGTTGGTCGATACTGCATGAGCTTTTTATAAATTAAATCGTGACCCCCTTCTCTACGAAGTTTTAGTAAGTTATAGTGTGACATCCCTTAATTTGTGAGCACTGAATACAAGAACACTGAACATGTTACAAGCTCTACGCAGCCAGCGCCTATCTATAGTGCAGTATTCAAATACTAGGAGCACATTTTGCTTTAATTTCGTTAGCGACACTTAGGTTGTTTGCTATAAGGAATTGTTCGCTGTGTAGAATTTCGTTATATATATATTTTTTGTAACATCACATATACCAGGTGTTTCTTTATGCGGAATACTTTCCTTTATAAGAAACTATCTTACGTATATAGGCCCCTGCCATTCTTTTAGATACGCTTGGCGGACATCAGCAGCAATAAAATTAAACTGTCGGAGATGTACTCGCCAATTACTGAAAACGTGCTAACACCATTTTAATTACTTTAGAGATATGTTTTCATTGTAAAATTGAAATCGAGAAGTAATGTCTGCTGAGCAGAAAAACATCAGACGAACACCACTTTCGAGAAATGCGACCATAAAATGTGCTACAATATACATTCGCGTACCAGTGAACCATTTTCCTAAAAGAGAGCCTCTAACGGTTCGAGACGAGCCTAAGAGGACCCTGAAACGATTTTTAAAATTTTGTACGAACGTACTGAGTAGTTAGGGTAGGTCCTCTTGATCTTTAAGTGACACATTTAAGCGTTTAAGCGTAAAGGGTTTAATTTATTATAAGGTTTTTGAAAATGTACATCGCTACCAATGGCCGAGGCACCACTCGCTTGAGTTTTCGGCCGCTTTTTTACAATTTACGTAAGCTATGTGATTGGCTACCCAGGTTTGGGTCATCGATAATATTGCAAACTTTATGGTGAACAAATGGGGCTCGTCACAGTCGCAATTTTTGTTTATATGTTTCTACAAAAAATGTGGTTGATCCCTCTTATATAGGAATCGGTATAGAACACGAAAGTGAAACGTGTCTTCACAGAAGTAGTGTAATGTTTATTGCACATTGATATATAATGTCTATTGGTGTTTTGTGGCTAAAGCGCCCTTAGGCGTTGATGCAGGAGACGTGCCTGGTGGCACGTCTCCTCCATCACGACTACCAACGTCGATGACCATGAGCAACCGTCGTGCATATGGAAGCTGCAATACGCTGCACACGCTAGCACAACGCGAAAGACGAAGCACGTAACTGACACACTAATACAACGCGCAAGACAAAGCACGTAACTGAATCGTCACCGAGTCAAATCAGCGCGTACAGCGCGTCGTAATTGCAGCCTCCGCGATCAACTTCAGAAACATTTTCAGAGCTAATTGCGGAGGCCACGCTCCGCTGTGCTGAGTACGGTGAACGCCACCTAGGTGGCGTTGGTAGTGCTTCTTGATGCCAGCGTCCCTTCGAATGCTGGCATCGAGGCGTCGTAGTGCTGAGACCACCGAAGCGTTCACTGTCGGTGCGCGTTAGTGTCATAATGCAGTACTTCTCTTTTCTGCTCGTAGGCGGCGGCACCGCCCCGAGCAAGAGCGCGGGTACACGGAGGAGTGTTAGATATATAAGGCGCGTCTGTGTAGCTCTCTGCAAATGCGTTTGTGGCGCAATGGGTTAAACGCTCGGCGATCTATCGTCGCGGACCGAGAGGTCGTGGGTTCGATTTCCAAATTTTGCATGTTTGTGGAACTTTTTCTTCTGGTTTCTTTCTTTGTATTATGTTCTATGACGTATTTCCGTGACGGAAATACGTCATAGAACATAATACTTCACTAACGTATTTCCGTGACGGAAATACGTCAGTGAAGTCTTGGTGGACCCCGGCATAAAACACTTTCGTGTTAAAAAGTAACTGGAAAAGAATACACAACGACGATTTAACACTACACTGAAGCTCTTTCGGCGCACAGCAAATGTTGTCTTCTTGGGCGACAACATTCTTCGTATTGACAATATCTGCACGCTTATTGTTGGTCTCGAGCTTTCTTTTTGCGAGCACCATGGATCGCCCTTGTTACGTCGTTACGTTGCAAATCGATCGATCGGCAAAATGACAAGCTGCAACATTGTGTCCCTCTGCAAGACAGCATGCGAGCAGAGTGGCTGATGCGCATCTGGCTGTCGGTATCTGATCGGCGCCAGCGTCTACGCGTTTGCGGTCGTCACTTGACGCCGGAGGATTACTACCACAATATAGAGTGTTAACGTGTCCGGCATTTGGGTAAACGCAAGCGAACTGGGCATATGTGTTTTACCGCGTGAGCGGAGGCGCAAATTTGAACGGCCTGCATGGTGCCCCCTCGCCCCCACCCCCAGCCACCTGGTGGCCCAGATCTCAACCAGACAAGCACAGACCTAAAAAAGCAGTAACCAAGTGTATTCTACGGTGCTGCTGGCGTAAACTTTCAGCAGAAGCGTAGTCGTGAACACGTTGTCTTTTTTAAATGTTTAAAATGCTATACGCTTGGTTACAGCAATGTTAGCTCTGTGTTTGGCTGGTCAAGCTCTGCGACACCAGGTGGCTACACGGTGCAGGTCACTCAGGCTGCTCACGCTTACGCTAAAGCCGCTTTAGTTTATTTTATAGTTTACGCCTACGGCCATCCGTCAAAACGGTCAGCTCGCCTGCAGTTACCGGAATACCGGACAGGCTCGGCGCTGTGACAGAACGCTCGCAACGCAACCTGCTTGGATAGCTCTCGCAGGGGATCGACGGCCAGGCGGCTAGCGGAGAGGTTGGAGAGCCTTCGCGCGCTGGCTCCAGGACAACCGGAAGTAGACGACACCACGTCACATCATGACGTAGAGCCAGGGAAGGCGGAGCTTAGCCCCGATAACTCGGCTAACGAGTTGAGGAGGAAAAGCATGGCTATGGAGGAGATTAACTTGTAAATAGTCCGTAGCTCTCTTAATATGAGAGGCTTCACGTAAAGTGTATCGCGAATGTTTTACTGTAGCCGTATGCTACGCGTCTATACAAAATTTGCTGAAACCATTTCAGGGACCCTTTAAATGGAACGCTCATGAAATATTGTTTAGAAGACTTTGGCGACAAATCGCTCGAAAGACTTTTACCTAAGGATACACGACTCCGCTCCTCTTCGGCTTCAATTTGGAAATTACCACTTCTGCCATAATCTTACTACTTTCAAAGCTAATTAGCATATTTTAAGTGATCAGCGAAATTATGGTTAAAATTTTTCTGTTCCTAAGGTGTTCCTAGTGAAATATGACAGTTTTTTGAGTCTTCAATACAAAAAAATAAAACCAGACTTTGACAAACAACAACTCTAACTAGACGAGGGCGAAGAAAAGCGGATCACAACACAAGGGCATATACCCTCCTTTCTATGTCCTCATTTAGTTAGCGCTGGCGCTTGTAAGATACGAACTTCCAGTAACACGCCCGAGTTTCCCTACTATTACAGCACGCCAAACTTTGTTGGTTGGCAGTACAGTATCACATCACTGCACGCAAATACGCTTCATGAAGGAGCCAGGAAAGACAATTGCGCAGTTTTACCTAGGTTTCTTGTTTAATACTTATTCACTTTTCCTGCACTCATCCTTTGATCATTTCCACTTGATGAAGCTCGAATAAGAGAGGCATCACGGGTACTACAATGGCTCGTGTTCTTTTTGTCTATTTTATTTGTGCTACAATAGATTTACGAAGTGTCAACCAACTATAGCACAAGAACAAATGTACAGTTACCCTTCATCATTTACACGTCGGCTTGCATAACACGAAAGTTAAAAAAAGAAAACATCATAGTGTGTCCTCGTTACCACCTTCATGTGCGTGGCGCCGATCGATAACGAATGCTCGCGAACGCGCGCGACCTTGGGGGACTTGAAGTTTGGCCTTGTGACTTGGGCAGCAACGACAGTTCTGCTGCTATGTATGTACTCTCGCACTATCGCTGCCAGTGAAATACAGTGCAAGGTGTAATGAAAGTGCACTCGGCGTGTACACCCCGTTGCGCTTGTGTTACACGGTTCGTCACGCCGAATCGCGTCTTTCACGTCGCGCCGTACCGAGTCGCCAAGGGAGAGGGTGACGTGGTCGATACGCGCAACCACGCGAAAAACGGACGTCATTACTTCGCGCCCACTTCCAAGTGCGTCGAACGGCGGGTTATTTACGGAACAGCCGGGCTGGACTAATGTCCCTATATAGGGACTTTAGGCTGGACAGCGTGATCACACCCCCATCCGGTGGACCCAGATTCCTTTTCACGTTTCTTTGTGCATACGGGCACCAGGGTGGCCTGAATAGATAAGATGCGCAGGTGACCTCTCGCACCAGTTTGATTCGTGCTAATTGAAATCCAGCCGTGTTTTCAGAGGTACACCTGAGCACACCACGTGACTACTTTCCGAGCTTAAAATCAAAGGAAGACATATCCAACCCTTGTGGTGGAATCAATGTGAAGCAAATCGTCAGTCCAATAATGGTGCGTATGAAATATTATGCACGTAACGGCGATGCGTACATTTTTTTTTTCGTTTTCATTCATACTACGCAGCGTGCAACCTGACACAATGTTATGTTTATTCGCTCCAAAGGACAACAGCTTCACGTAACGCAAAGAGAGAGAGAGAGATGGAGAGGAATGCAGGGAGGTTAACCAGATGTTAGGATCCGGTTTGCTGCACCTAGTGCAATTTTTATGTTTATGCAATACACTTCTCACAAGCTATTCTGAAATGTAAACACAAAATCACGCGCGTGCACTGTGTGAGACGTCTACGCAGCGATTTCGCAACGGCGAAGGCGATGAATGAAGCTTGTCGAGGGAAAAAAGTGGTGATGACGGGTGTATGAACGGAAAATCACGACACATATCTATATGCCTTTAAGGATTCTGTACCTTTTGTGCCACAGCGGCACGTACAAATTCTGGAGGATGGGCCATGAATGGGCACTCACTTAGCGGCACATACGAAATGCCTAAATCAAACAAGAAAGTTGAGTAAATAAAATAATCCACTGAGTATAATGCGTTATTCCATTAAGAGGTCGGTGCGCTTTAGTGATACTTATTAGCCGCAATTATATGTCGAGGATTATGAACATTTTTTTATTCCGCAGAATAGAGCTGCTCTGACTGGCACAACTCTGTCGGATGGCCTACAGGGGTTATATATTGGGACTCTCCGTTTTCACGTGTCTTGCGAAGTCGAATTTTTGGAAACGCTTGTCGGCCGCTGTTATTTTGGTATATTCTATTAACAGTCTAATAAATTTCTCTTTATCCAATTATGTGTCCTTTGAGACACCGACTGACCTAGAAGCAGGCAGCAACAGCCACGGCCTATACCCCGGGTGAGTAGCGAAACCTTCGCTTTATTGCATTTATGTATATCAAGCTATACTATGAAAAAATCATTTGACTAAACTTAAACCACGTAATCATCCAATCGTCTTCTTCCAGCGCACCAGAGAACATGCTAAACCGAACACAACCACTAAACAGAGATGCGCTTAGACTGCGTTAGCGGAATTTCCTTCGAACAGCAAACTAAATCGTTTGGTTTGATTTCCATATTTCGGGGGCTCTGAACTCCACTTACATGGAGATTCTGCTTCAACGTTACCTGGGCTGCTTCCTACCACGCTAGGACACAGTCAGCTTCAATTAAGAGGCCTTTCGACATTAGGTCCACAGAAAGTACACCCAAGCAGAGCTTTCAGCTGCTCCCAGAGCAATCAAGACGAGCCACGGGATCGGGATATGACATCCGCGTATGACAATATGACATCCACGTATGCGTGTGTATCAGAGTAATTTCATTGCAGTGTGTCATGAACGTATATCAGAGCGTGTTCAATTAACTTTGCTCAATGCCTGGCATCGGCGGTCACGTGAAACTGGCGAGGCATCGTTATCGGCGTTGGTCACCGTGAACTGCGAATTACCTTTTCCGCGTGAAGGCCCCAAGCCAATGCAGTGCGCAGCGGCATTGAGGATGAGGCGTACAAAAGTAATGAGTAGAGTTAACTTTTCTGAGTAACGCCTGGGACCGCTGGTGTCGCGACGCGCGGACACGTAATCACGCGGCTATTTTTATATTTCGCGCGTTTTCTTTATAACGCGAAAAAAAAATATTATTTACGCGAAGCATAGCACACTGAAAGCAACTGAATCGGGTATTTTAAAACACAATTATTACTTTTCTATCAAATTCGCGCCCCCAATTCAATAATTAAAAAGTTCATTAATTATTCTGATCTAATTGTCGATAGTTTAATTGTGAAAAATAAAATCCTCCTGGTGCGCTACATCACTGCTGACATAATACCACTGGTTGCGTCCTCGCATGTTTTATACGTTATTATTAAGAGATTGGCTAACGTTACGTGGGACACCCTGTATAACAAAACAACAACGTTGAGTACGTGTAGCACTAAGAAAGAGGGAGGGGGCGTGGTTTTCAAGAAAATGTAAATTAAAGTAACGTTACGAAGCAGAAGGGACAAAAATCAATAAGGTTGCGATTCGGCCCTGTGATGTTGGTTGACGTTTCACGTTGATTAACAGCGCAAGGCTATCATTTATCGCTGCTAGCAGGCCCAACATTTAAAATGGGTCATCGACTCCGTTTCCACTGGCAACCGCGGTACGTATTCTGTTTGCTAAATGGCCCGGTCGTCAGCCGCAGTTCTATCTTCGTTGACCAGTTGGAAAAGAATAATTCCTTCTTCTTTCTGGGGTTTTACGTGCCAAAACCAGTTCTGATTATGAGGCATGAAAAGAATAATTCCAGTACACATTTCCTTCTCATTGCTATCATAACAGTCAAAAGCAGCAGAAAAATGGTTTCGGGGCTGGAGAGACGAGAACATATTTTATATCACACGCGAACGAACAAAGGTTGATTCGCTGAAACAACAGTTACGGATTAACCCGAAGTGACGAGGCCAATGTAAATCGGGGTCCGAATTCGCAAAGCTCTTCTTTCGTAACTGCTTTTTGCCATTGGCCTGCCGCCTTCACTAATGATATGCCGAGCATCAGGATTGGCTGAAAATTGCCCTGATGAACAATTTTAGCTTAAGAGGTTTTTGTCAACACTGGCCCATAGGCCTATATAACACGAGAACTGCTGTCTGTGTGATTATGTCGATGTTCTGTCGCAGCCTTGTTTATGCGTCGTCAATCAGTTTGAAATGCACGAGCGATATCTATGGTGGCCGGATCTTTATGGGGCGCAATGAAAAAAAAAGGAAAGGAAAGAAAGAAAGAAAGAAAGAAAGGAAAAGATAAGAAAACGTTCCTGTATTTAGCTCGAAGTGCACGTGAAAGAAGCCCATGCGGTCAACATTAATCCGCAGTCCCCCACTGCAGCTTGCCTCATAATCCGATTGTGGTTTTGGCCCGTAAAACCTCAGAATTTAATTTCATTCAGTTTTTAAGGTTGCAGCGTGATAGCTTTCGGTCATTTCCTTTTGCCTACATTTCTGTTCTTCGGAGTAAAAGAGCTTCGTTTCGTAAACGTGATATTGAGAAAAAAAAAAAAAGGAGGCACGATAGTGGATAATCATTTCATTATGTTGCATGAAGTAAACAAGCTGCTTCAAGGAAAATTTTTCATTTTTGAATGACAGTGAAACAGAGGTAATACTTTCACTCATTTTGGCGGTGCCGTACGTACGCCGATGTGTGATAATCCGGTGTTGACTGTTTATGCACCTAAGATACACTATTTTAATCATTTACTTCAGCACTTGTTGCAAATGCGCTATAACACCTCCGATTATGAGGCACACCGCAGTAGGGGCCTCCGGAATAATTATAACCTCCTCGGGTGCTTTAACTTGCACCTAAATCTAAGTACACGAGCACTCTTGCATTTGCGGAGCTATATAACTCGTGAGTCGGCGCAGGGACGTCACGGCTTAGCTACGCCTCTGCGCAGCCGCAGCAACCACTCCGCAAGGCGTGGTGACGTCATGGCTCTGCAAAGCTAAGGCGAAGAGATGCGGCGCACGCGATGACGTCACGACTCACGCCGCCTTGGCAAAACTCGGCGTGGTTGGTGCAGCTGGGGCGAAGCGTTGCTAGGCGACGCATGGTGACGTCATCGCCAGGGGGAGGTTTTGCGGCGTACACTCGACGGACCATCCTCGAGCTTAAACAGCTTCGCTAGTTAACAGCGGTATGTGCCATTGCGCTTGGACCCTTTCTGCACGACCGCCAGGATCGGCCCCCATTTCGGCGTTACACCTGACGGCATACGCCCGGGTTACACAGCTTCGCTATTAAAAAATTCAGAGCCCTTCCACTATGTGAAGATGAAAGACCAGAGAAGCTATCGATTTCGTTTAATTATATTTAATTTTTTTAAATTTGGTGGTTATGGTTGAAAATGGTTGAAAAGACAACGCATAACTTCGGTGCGTCGCCGCGCGCCGTATGCTGTATGCGCGAGTGAAAGCGAGTTTAGGCGAATAGATTCACACCACCTTGCACCATCGACCGTAGCACGTTGGACCGTTGCGCGTTCGACTTCTCGTCGCTTTCGCATCCATTCGCGCTGTTGAGCGCGCCGGCGCTCCTTGAAGGCGCGCCCTTCCTCTTCGGAGCGAGCGGCACGAGTCTTACCCGCGTATACCGAGTCCAAGAGGCAACTGATGACGTCGCTAGGGAAATGGTTATGTCAAGAGAGAATGAGACACAGCTGTTGGCTGGTAGACTATTACGTTTTATCACTGACGTTTCGACACGCATCGCCATAGACAAGCGTTTGGGCAACAGTGGTCATCGCTCCGGCGCATTGTTTTTGTCTCTTTACGTCCCACGTGTGACAAGGGTAGTTCAAGAGGGCGTTACAGGTCCCCGAGCCCACAAGGGTCTGCCATTGCGCTTGGACCCTTTCTGCACTATCGCCATGATTGGTCCACTTTTTTTCTGATTTGTGTTCAACGCGTCGTTTTGTCCGCGGACGCGATCCGCCAGAACCTAGCCATATACAGCTTCGCTGTACAAAAAAAAAGTCTATTTATCATCTTAGTGGACATAAATATAGGCTGATAATGATGATGATTAACCTCGATAAAAAATTCAAATTCTGCTTGGACCAGCTTGAATATGGAAACTGGGAAGGTCACAAGGACTTAACGTACGCTCAAGACATCTGCTAGCCGCCTGGTTAGCTCAGATGGTAGAGCGGCTGCCACGGAAAGGCGGTGGTCCCGGGTTCGAGTCCCGGAATACGAATTCAGATTACACTTGTAGTAGAATTTTTATTTGAAGAATACGTACGTATTTCTTTGCTGACAAGGTTGGTTACCCGTAGAAAAACTATGCTCGAACGCTCTTGTAATAAGTTTCGCGCCGCAACTACGTTGTAAGAGGTTGCTTATTTCCCACCATTTTTTCACATTGAGGATAAGCCCTTTATAAACGAGTAGTTCCTAAACCTTGCCGCTTTGACCATTTGCTCACTTTAGAGCACAACTTATTCAAAATTCTTTATCGATTATTGTTTCATATTGCTTCAAATGTGCGCGAAACTGTGCTCTCTCTGTTTCCTTTCTCTCTCTTTTCATCCCTATACCCCCTTCCCTCAGTGCAGAGTAGCAAACCGGACGTGCGTCTTGTTAACCTCCCTGCCTTTCCTCTCTTTTATTTCTCTCTCTCACTTTTATCAATTATCAATAAATACCTCACAAATTCCGATCAGGCCCTGCCAAAATTTATGACGTCAAATTTGGGAACGGGAAGTTTGGTGTGGCGTCTCTACGCGTCTTCCGTGTTTGCGCCCTCTGCGAGTTACCACTCCTCCGCTCAAAATAAGGCTGTCAAATCTTTCGTTCCAGAGGGAATCATTTTAGTTTAGTCATCATTTAACCGTTGTCTTCGTTGTTACGAAAGTCACCATAACTCAGCTAGCCCCTTCTTCGTCCGCCACTTCCTCTCTATTCATATACGGATCACGTCATAGAAGTACCATGAAATGTGAAAGCTACAAAAACTCTACACTAACCATATTGTTAAGCCAGGGAAACAAATACAAAGTTAATAGAGAATTTTAGAATTGGGGACCCAGGAAAATTGCGGGCCTCAATTGCGCATGCGCAGAACTCAAGCCAGTCTTGGGTTCTTCCGTTCGCGTTGACCCAAGACCCCAAAATCGAAAACTAGCGTGGGTCCCCAAGGAGTCTTGGGTCGCCCTCGCGGGCGACGAGAAGTCGTGAGATAGTCAAGAGAGACATACGAGCTGCATCCCTCCAAATCTCGTTTCCCTCAGTCAAGTTGGTTGCAGAGCAAGCTTGCCATGTTCGGGGTAATTTTTTGCATTTTTAGAGGCAAGAGACTCAGGGCAACGCAAGAAGATGCTTAGTTGAGCTCGGGTCGGCGTCATTGACCACCCTTGGCTTAAAAAGAACAAAAACAAGTCGTGCAAAATAATAACATAGTCAGTATTTTTATTACGAACTGCTCCAAGCCTTTTTCCTTTCTTAAAAATACATTCCTTGAAGTTTAACTTGTAAAAGGACTCTTCTTGTTCTTGTTTTTTTTTTTTTTTTTTTTTTTTTGCTTTCAAGCGCCTTCTATTTTCCCCACTGCGGCGTCCCGAGCGCGCTACCAAACGCTGCTCTTTTCCCAAATTCTGATGCTCCTCCGAACCCACGATCAACCATTGTGCCGCGGCTTGGGGCTCCATTTCTAGAACTCTCTACTAAATACTCATGTCTATACTACGTCCTTGTACGCCCATTAGGGTCACAGCCGAAAATTGTGAAAACAGAAGAACCGTTCACCAATTTTGACTGTATAACTGATGACGCAAGCAACAACTTCGACAAAGATATTTTTTTTTTGCCGGCCATGACACAGAACTCCGGCTGCGCGTTTCCACGAAAGTGCGCATAATTTATACCCGTGCCACCCACGCACATTGGTTATCACAATGTGAATCATCTCACGGTGTGGGGTGTTATTACCGTGGCCCCCTGTAATCGTTCTCCTATGACACCAATCCGAGCCGAGACTATTACATGGTGTCAGGACGCGGGGCCAAAGTTCGACGATATCCGTCGAGGACAGAGCTCACAAGCGCGCGAAAGAAAAGGAAGATACAGCGCAGTTTGCACGCCTGTATAATGTCGCTAGCGAATCAGCATTTCCGGAAAGCAGGTCAGCCAAATAGTCTCGTTCACGCAGACGGGTAGATAGAGCGGAGATTTCCGCCTACCATTTAGATGGGCCTGGCCAAAAAATTATCAGCGCTGATCCTTTCGTTCGTGCCCAGTACAAACATTGGGCAAGCTAAATGAACGCTTGATTGTCACGACTGAGCGTTTTGCTCGGCACGCCTAATTCTCAGCTGTTGTATAACCTTGCAGAACAGTCCGGAACGTATTTGTGAGTGGACCTTGTCGTGCAAATACCTCTCCCTGTCCCCGAAAAGATAATGAGACGCTTCTATGTACCCTTTAGATTGGGAGGTGAAAACGATTCACCCCTCAAAATGACTGCCGCCAGATGCCGGCTCGGATTGACCGAAAGGGATATACGGTCATGAAGCACCTCTGATAAAAAATAATTGCGAGGTTTTGCGTACCGAAACCACGATATGATTATGAGGCACGTTGCAGTCGGGGACTCCGGATGAATTTTGAGCCCCTCACGTTAGCCTTTAATTAAGTACACGGGCGTCATAGCATTTCTCCCCCATAGAAACTGGGCCGTCGCGGTAGGGATCGAACTCGCAACCTCGAGCTTAGCTGCCCAATGCCATATCCCCTAAGCTATTTCAGCGGGTACGCACCGGCATATGTTTTTCGTGGCAGGTACTTCATCGTTTATCAATCTGTTCTTATTTTTTTACTCGTTGGCTTAGTACGAAAGATTAGCCCAGCTGCTTTCGAGTCAAGGCTTCAGCTTTCCCGAAAGCTTCTCCGCAACGGCGTACCACATCAATTACTCCCTCCGGCGCGTTTGCAAGCTCGTGTCCAAATTTGCGAAAGGACATAAATAATAATGAAGCGAGCCTTGTTCGCAATTATGAGACGAAAACAACTGGAGACATTTTACATTTTATCTACCGGTGTTGTACTTGCGTCTGAGGGAGGTCACCCGCGATGTATCACCGCGACTACTTTTCGGGTCAAGGTTTTCTGCCGTCTGCAAAACGTCGATTGCGAGCGATCCTCTAAACATGTAGGTGGGCGTGCGATCCGTCTTCTCTCGAACGCTCGATTAAAGTTTTCGCCCCAAAGCCGATATCAAGGCGCCTCCGCGCGCGTTCTTCGTTTTTCAATATTAGATGGCGTCATACTCCAGGCATTTCGCGCTTCCAGCATGGCACCGCTATATGAAAGACTACATGAGTGCAGCGATCGATGTGCACGCTGTGAATTCCACTCATTGGAGGATGAAGGAAACGTAATGACGGTGCAGCGTCACCGAGAGGTGAATGTTAGCGGATAACCTGCTAGACCACAATTTTAATATTGCTTGTATTCCTAATATTTGTGTCACATCTTTAACGCGCCCCGCTATCGCGCGGTCCTATATAACTTTTCCTCTTCGTAACTAGGCACCGAAGCTTGGTCGTTTGGTCGTTATATAAGGTAATCGCTCAGGTAATCGCTGAGGTAATCGCTGAGGTAATCGCTGAGGTGTGTCAGGCGTGTTCGAACTTAGACCTCTCGATCGCAGATTAGCTGGCTGTTTTCTGATGTCTCTTTCTGCTTGCCGTGCCAGGATTCCTTCAAAGCACAGCGTAATGTGGTGCCTTCCTGCTTCTCCTGAGGTCCGAGATCCCCGTTATTTGGCACTTCCGCGACATCTTCAATTTGTTTGCGCACTCGGCAAGAAAACACGGCCGTCATGTTCTCATTAGCGTACGCGAGCATGCAAACGAGCAGATCTCGGTACGGAGTTTCTCTGTTTCGTATGAATGAAGAAGTGAGGGGCCACTTTCACTAAGCCTTCTTTCGTAAGTAAAGTATTTAACTGGTTCAGGCTTACCATGTCACTAATCGTGGAATCACAATCGACCGTGGGCGGTCTTTACGAGCAGTTTGTGATCATCTCGCACATACGACTACGACAAGGAAATCAACGTTGTATGATCTTAGAGTGGACTTCAAGCAAGGGATACCTCAACGTATGGTAGAAACTCTCATCTGGCGAACCTCCCTGAACTTACTCTCTTTCTATCTCTTTCTCTGCGTTGTTTACAATTTAAATATATTTGATTCGGATAATCTTCGCACATCTTGTTTATGTTTGCTTGTTTTATGTGAAACAGATACATTTGTTTCCGGCATACAGCAGAACAACGTCCAAGCACCTACAAGCTTGATGTGTCTGTAGCGTGGCATTTCAGATGATCTTCAAATACGAAATCTCCTTACACCATTTTTTGGGTTCACTTTTTGTGTAAATCAATATTTAGGCCACAGGTGAGGAGGTAGTTGCTCTGTTAAAGGATACACGATTTTAAAGCACGATGACTCCTTATGATTCCTGGTACTTTTAAATAAACCCCGAAGCCAAACCTTCTACAAGTGACGTCACGAGCTAAATGATGCAGTGCCACCTGCAATATTTGAGCGATTTTACTTTCTCTGTACATTTTCAGTGCTACTATATTAGATACTTGGTACCTGTAAATACAGTGAGCTACTGCGTAAACTGCATGAAGTTGTCGTTGCGATGTCGTTGTTTGTATTTACGTTGTCGGTACTTTCGACGTTGTTTTCAACCACCAAACTTATTATCGGCGCATCCTCTATTATGGGTATGCACCATGTTTGAGGCTTATCATCTTCATTGTCATGTACTCCTATTTGAGCTGCTGAACGCGGATTTCATGAGCATGACAACAAAGAATTGCTCGCAAGCACCCAGCCATCTTGTCAAGAATAACTTCTATACGATGCACATAACGTAATCCACGCCCAGTGCAGTATTTCTCTTTATGGCCTCCAAGATACATGCAAAGATCCACCTGCTCTGAGAGCCTACGTAGAGCTGAGGGCTTTCTACTAATTGCCCAGCACCGTACAGATCGACTTTCTAATGTGGCATTTGCCGCGCTTCCATACAATGGAGTGGCATGGGTGCCGATGCTTTTTGTGGAGAAGGTACATTTTCCTTCACGCTGTGGCAGTGACGATGCTGGGGATGACGAGGTTGCCTGACGACGACGAGAACTCTTCGTTGTGTGTCGTCGATGACAACAACGGTCGTCGTCTCTGTAACAGAATGGACGGGACGGACGGACGAGGCAAACGCAATTTAGACCTCTTAACGGCTTTCGCAGTAAACATTATGCGGATCCCAGAGCCCAGCTTAGAATGTCATATTGTGCATAAAGCTATAGAGTGTGTGACGACAATGACAGGAAGATCATGGCGAAAATGGCACGACGACGACGAAAGAAAGACGCTGAGTGACGGCGATGGCTTCACGACCAAGGAATGACGACGGCGCTATGACGTCATCATGATGAAGAAATTACGATGACGGTATGGTGACCACGCTATACGACGTTGAAGGAATGACCACGGTGGACAGGCAACGACGGCATTAAGACAAATGTATGGCGACGCTGGAATTACAACGATATATATATATATATATATATATATATATATATCGAGACAGGAAGAGAGCGGTGTGGATCAGAGAACAAATGGGGATAGCCGATATTCTAGTTGACATTAAGCGGAAGAAATGGGGCTGGGCAGGCCATGTAATGCGCAGGATGGATAACCGGTGGACCATTAGGGTTTCAGATGGATACCAAGAGAAGGGAAGCGCAGTCAAGGTCGGCAGAAAACCAGATGGGATGATGAAGTTAGGAAATTTGCAGGCGCAAGTTGGAATAGGCTAGCGCAAGACAGGGGTAATTGGAGATCGCAGGGAGAGGCATTCGTCCTGCAGTGGACATAAAATATAGGCTGATGATGATTATGATGATGATATATCCATAGATATCGTTGTAATATGGTAATTTTAATATATATATATATATATATATATATATATATATATATATATAGAGAGAGAGAGAGAGAGAGAGAGAGAGCGAGAAGACAGAATGACGTCGATCGAATGACCACAATGGCATAGTGACGACGCAATGTAGAAGACGGTATGACGGCGATGGGACGACGCTTAAGTGACGCCCATGGAATGAAGGTGATGAAATGACGACGACAGAGTATTTTTGTTGGAGCTCACGTCTGTGATGACATATGCGTCACCCGCCGCCACAGTCACTGTTCGTTTGCACTATAACTCCGGGCCCGCCCCATCGTGCAAGACAGCAGCCGGCAACCAGCTACCAGGAAGTGAAGAGAACAGGTAAAGGAAGTTACGCTTTAAAAAGAAAACATTTCCACTGAAATCATCCTCGACACCTCGACTGTGCAGTTAAATAATTGAAACGCCTGATTGAGGACAAACACAGTCACCCAAACATGAAATTTTGCATCAAGATTACACGCGGATTGAGAAAGCAGCTAGAGCTATTGAGTAAGAATTACTAGATTCAATTCTCCATTCAAACAACAAGACACACGTCAGACGTTCTTACAACTCGCAATAATCGACCGAACCGATCGATAAGATTCCGGTGAAGGCTCTGAGTCACGAACGGCATTCTCGAGAAGAATTCATCGACCCTGTTGGACCTCGTATGCGATACTGGAGAAACCGCAGTGTTCGACGGCAATAATACATTACCGTGTGATAACGGCTCGGACCTTGAACAAATTCACTGTAGCTATTTTTACGTTGCCGTGGCAGGAAAAGCGCTAACACTGAAACAAGAAGTGGTTGTGGGTGCGGCTCACATCTCAGAGTATAACGTATTGCGCATCGCCTACATTGGGTGCGCTTGCTATCGTAAGCGCGCCACCCGGGCGAAGCAATGCGTGCGGTCAGTGTAAAGAGACAGGCCGCACGAGACGAGGTACGGCGTCGTCTCGGATGCGACGCACGTTTCATGCGTTGCATACTCACGGCACCCACTCCGGCGAAAGGTCAAAGTATCACACTGCTTCCAGGGACGGCGTTAACTACGGAGACACATATTGCTCGTGTGACTTGCATAACGCAGCGGACCGGTAATGTTTCTTGCGGTGCGCATGCCGTTTATTTATGGTTCGCTGTTGCCGGGACGGGATCGCCAGTGAATTTCCTCTGGTGTTCCCGACCTTTTTCGAGGGCACTATAGGCAAAGTGGTTTGGCGTGGCGCTTGCTCAAGGACACAGGCGAAACGCCTTCGTAGTTCTATAACCAATCAAGGGTCTTTACTAAAGCGCGTGAACCTGTTTTTTTTTTTTTTTTGCTTTGTTTTGTTTGAGGAATTGTGCATGTATGAAGGTGCTGTGAAGCGCAGAGAAGACTAATGAGGCGCGGGCGACTTCGTAAAGCTAATATATCCTAGACCTCAGGAACCTCTTAGGTGCCTAACAAGCATATTACGAAAGCCAACGCGAGGATTCCAGGAATACCTTTAAGCCAAGAAGATGTTTATGGATACTACTTTGCGCACCAATAATACCGTGAAGTATGTGAAACGATATTGCGTGCTTACCTAAACCTCATGTGACTCAATGCGAGTTTTTTTTTTTTTTTTAGTCGTGTCACGTTCATTTTGTTCTGTGTCTCAACCTAATTGATTACGCCCCATGAGTATTGTGGGCGCGTATTCGATGGCTGGACTCCAAAAAAGGGAGCTATACATGTTTCTTTCCACATGTATTCATTTTCTATTTTCATTTTCTCCACACTGCAGTGCAGGTGGTTAAAGAGCGCTAGCTCGAGTCGACCTCTCTTTCTCGTAAAACAAATTATATCTTTCTTTCCGTTCAACAATACAGCATTGCCTGTAGATCCACGCGAAACCAGACTTACGAAACCTGCTGTCATTTCATCTTCGCCTTCAGCCAACTAAGAAATAATGGGCTCAACGTGCTAGCTGCACCGAAGGCATGTGATAAAATGTAATCACAAGACGATGATGATTATGATGCAAAGCGACGATTGCGCACCTTTTCTGGGCATAGTGTCCTTTCAGCGCGCAAACTGCGCTCTGTACCACGCTCAACAGACATGACAACCATCCAATTACGGAAATGACATTTTTTTTTGATACTGGTGCCAGGCCAAGTGAACCTGAGTGGCTTTAAAAGCACTGGCGCATTTGTAAACACATCGGGACTGTATGAAAGACTGCAATTGTTGACAGACGCTCGCATTGTGTCTGCCACGGGCTGATAATTTTTATGTTTCCTCTTTTGTAATCTTCTCTACACTTTCGCCTGCGCAGAGTAGACTATCGGAAGGATACTCTGTTTAACCTCTCTGCATTTCACCTCAAAATTTTTTTCTGTCTCTCTCTCGGCTGTCTATAATAAGGGACGCTATTGAAAGAGGATACCGTCGCCACACTGCGCAGCTTGGAGCCCATTGTCGAAGACATACAGCACGCAAGCTCGACGCTTGAGATCTGCCAGAAGACCTCGACGAACGCGGCCAAAACGTCAGAAGGTCTAGCTTCTATGTATTGTGGCTGTTTATTGTAAACGACATTACAATACTGGCCACCTAAGAGGCGGTTATATAGCTCCCACTCATGTTTATTCGAGCTTTGGAGTTCTAACCCTGCTCTCATAGTTGAAAGTGGTCTAGTTATACTGTTCGAAGTCTGCAGTGGCACCCACTGTCAAAGTTCCGCTGTTACTTTCACAGCGATACACGCTCCAAGGCAAATAAAATCTCGGCCTCAAAGTCATGCACTGCATTCCTCCTTCTATACCACCAGCTCTGCATGGTTAAAGCGTGTGCTGAATGAAAAAAAAAGCGGTAGACGAAGTCGCAAGCCGACAACAGCGCCAGCGATTGCAAGGACACGCATCAACCTTGGGCTGCATATTTGTGCTGGATCATATAGTGACAGGGTGCCATAGAGAACACGCGAGGGCGGTAAATAATAATGGGCTATTCCGGAAGGGGCCGGCGATCTTGGGTGACCTTATCCCAAAGACGTTTCACCGTTTCTGTGCCTTCGCATTAGGGAGGGCCCGACAGTGCGGACCGTTGTTCGCTCTCACCGTCATTTGCCGCGCGTCACCGGTGGTCTCGGCTGATGACAGCTACTCACGCCGCCCGCAGCTTTCTCGGGCGATGTGTATAGTACGGTCACCGCTTAGTGAGGGCAACGCAAACACGCGCTGACCTGACCCAGCACCGCTCTAATGCCCCTGGGAATTCACGGTAATTCTTCTGAAAACGCCAAAGATTTCCAGCACCACGACGCGGAAGTGAATTGCAATGAAAGAACAGAGCTCTGTAGCACTTGTTCAAAAGCTTTATTAAGGCTATAGATGCATTATTTGGCTTTGAAGAAGGCCGATGATCCTTTAAAAGAGCGCATTTAAACATGTGCAAGCTTAGGCTCTTGTAAATAGTGGACTTAACTTCTTGAATTACGTTGTCGAGCCATTCCGCAGTCACAAGCAACGCTCACGGGGCACCCTGTATAGGAACGCTCTGTGGAAGAGAAGCGACGACTATTACGATCTCCAGCGATCAAGTCTTGTTGCAAATTCCGACAGAATTGGCTTACGAGCAATTGCTCAGGGGCGCCTCGGTGGTGTGGCCCCACAACTGATATTATCTTTAACAACTAACGAGATCATCAAACATGTACATCCTCCCGCATTTTTAGGGGGCGTCGGAAGCTATAAGCAACATTTTTTCCATTAATGGCACCCAAGTATTCAGGGTCAGTCTGCGACTCTCCAAGGCACAAACGACGCTTCTTTCTTCTGTAGTATGGCCTCTCGACGTTGTCCGACTTTCCATTAAGTGACACCGGAGGTCAACACTCCTTCAGTTTTTCTGGTAGAGTATTGTTTCAAGAGCCTTGCTTTCATTCTATCGGCGGCAATGCGTTGCGTACTATCGGTGAAAAGGAAGACCAAACTTTTTCGACGTCAATTTTGCGCGCAAACCACAGCATTGCTGCACCAGTGTGACGACGTGGTTTTAAAGCGAAGCTTTGTACCTCTACCAGCCAAGGGTTCTGTCGTGTCCGTCGTTGTAATCAAAAAACGATCCCGACGAACGGCTAACAATTGCAGGTATAGCAGTATAGCTTACTTGAATTCAGGCATTCAGCGTACAACTACGCGCTCGTTTTCGCAAGAAAAACCACAAAAACAAGCTTCAAAGTGATGAGCCAACATGTTGGATGATAAGGGCTGCGGGCAAACAACGGAAACAGGCTCGGCGCGGTCCGTAAGATTAGATTGCAGCTGTTGCAAAGCTTATGCAGCTGCTTGAAAGAGGGTTGACGTCATTCGAGACCCTTCCAGCCTAGTAACTGCTTCGGTTCATTTTCTAGACTACCCCACTATGGGTAGACCACGGAAAGTAAAGACGGTAGAAGAAGAGCGTGAATATAAGGCTCGGCGGAAAGAACAAAATCGTCTCGCTCAACAGCGTCGTAGGAAAAACCCAGCAGCTCTCGCACAAGATGCCGAACGTATGCGTCATGCCAGGCAGCAGGACCCAGCATATGCCGCTAGAGAAGCGGAACGTGTGCGTCAGGCCAGGCAGCAGGACCCAACATACGTAGTCAGAGACGCCGAACGCAAGAGGAGCGCCCTGGCGGAGGTTAAATAATGGAAACTTACTAAACTCATTCATTGATTCTTTTAGAATGTCACGCAGTTCATTTACTAAAATAAACAATGAACCATAAAGTCATGCAGACGCTCCAAAAATTCACGAATGCTTCGACAGCTGGTGCACGGCCGCTGGATAAAAAAAAAGGTGCTTTTTTTTATCCAGTGGCCGTGGCTGGTGGATTAGGTTCAGGATGGCGACACCATCTCTCGTTTGTTCTCGCGTCTTTTCCGGCTTACCAAGAAGCCTGCCCTCGCGGCGAGAGCGGCTTTTTTGCCATTGCAGAATTGTAACTTCAGAATACCGGCCTACTTTACATTAAGGAAACCTTTACCTCAGCAGCTCTTGTCTAAATACCAGGTAAAGGAAAAAATGACTTTTGCTTAACATCAGTCGCGCACCAAATTTGACATGGTTAGTAGCATTTAAAGAAGAAAACCGTGAAATCTACCGGGACGGGACTAGCTTTTTTTATGTGCCATCGATTTTTCTTACAAAGATCCTCGAAAGTGGCAATATTAAGGAAGAGAGATAGAAGTACTGGGAAGTTAATCAGGATGCCCTTGGTTTGCTGACGCATTCGTAGACTGCGAGGGGAAATGTGCAGCAGTGCTCTGGCGGCGTTCTGCGTTGATCACAGTCAAGTCTTTCGTCCTAGCATATTTTCTTTGCGAACGTCCAGTCGCCCCAAAGCTTCACGCAAAGCCCGTCTGCCGTCGTCAAAAAAAAAAAAAAAAAACATGACGAATGGAGGGTAAGGTCATACTCGAGAATAGGTTCTATGGTCTCATCGCAATCAGAAAAGTTGCACGAAACACAGCTCATCATGGCGGTTGGCACATTCTGCTAAATCCCATACTCTAATGCATTTCGACGAGCAAGCAGATGAAGTAGCTGCGTTACATCAAGCCTTGACAATGACAGTTGTTGATTGGTGAAGCGCCCTGCTTCATCAGCACTTTCGGTGCCGATGATGCCTTAATGGCCCCGACGCCATTGAAATCTGATTGCGTGCTCATTTTCAACAGAGCGATTATGAGAATACGTTATTTTGAGTGTCAGCTGTAACGAGTACCGTGACGTTGACATGACTGTAGAGCTTTGAGGGCCACCTTCGGATCACAAAATATAGCCTACGGAATTTTAGGTCATGGTTGTGGAGGTCATGCTGCTGTCGATGGAAGTAGCCAACAGAGTCTTTAAGAGCTGCAAGTTCTGTAAACCGTAAGCTTACCAGCTCTAACCAATAAATGAAAGAGATATAATAATTTTGTAAATTGCGTGCTGAAATGATCTGAAATGTACCACCTAATGTGAGTACACATCTGCGAAACTTTCGTAGACATTGCAACAATTTGGCGTATAAGGTGTAAGCTCATATATTGCACGGTACGCCTCAGACGCTACTTCGGCATGCAGTTTACGCAATTGCGATGTCTGTTTTTGATGCAGAAAGAGAGAGAGAAAAAGCAAGGCAGAGGCAAGGCAGGGAAGTAAACCAGACGAGCATCCGGTTTGCTACCCTAAGCAGTGGGTAAGAGAAAGGGGGAATAGAAAGAGGAAGAGGGTGCAGAGTTACGGAATTGTAAGCGTCATGTTTTATTTGCTTATATTCAACCTTGCTTTTATATTGTAATTTTTGTAAAAACGCTCAAACTGTAAATTAAAGTAACGCTTCTTACAATCAACTAGCATTCAGCTATCTTCTTTATTTCGTTTAGGATTGGTTGCTAAATGTAAGGTAACCGCTGCGATAACATTCCGAAACGAAGAAAACGCATGATTGATACGAAGCAGCCGAGGTCATGTGCCATTAAAACACCTAAGACGCTTGGTCGAATGTCACGAAGCCTCGGCGGAGTTCACCATGAACTACACTTCTACGACGCTTCTTTGGACTACTCTCGGCTGAGCGGCCTACAGGGGACAGCGATATTGCACGAATAGCCAAACCAAGAAGTTCGCGGTTCTCGCAAAATCTATCGAAATGGGAGCATTTCCGTGCTTCGCGCGTATTTTGATGGGGAATGAGAGTTGGCTCCAATCGACAAAGCCTCCTCTTACGCTTCTGCTTCGACCCGTTACATAAATGAAGCAATCGGCAACGAACACAGGGGGCTATTACCACAAGTAAGTCTTTGGCGAAACACTGCCATTTGGTGTCCGCAAACATCCAGCATTACACGCCTCAATCGAGCAAAAAGAGGAAAGCGTAAAATGGGGATACGTAGCACTCCTCCTCACTTTGAGGTTTATATGAAACATCCAAAGGCCAGAATAACGGTGACAGCTTATACGCCACTTAACGTTATTTCCACATCACAGCCCCACAATCTAACGACCAGGTAAAACTGCCATGTCAAGGGCGTTCTTGGACTATTAAAGACAACAAAAAGGCAACCCTCAGCTTTCTTTACGACGTGGCCACCGTGAGCCGTGTGATAAGGCATCGTGATCACATTGCCCAAGTCTGCCATTCGGTTACACGTAGGTTTAGCATCAGCAAGTTATACGGGCGTATTTGCAAGCTGTACACATTCGTCCAAATGCCGGGACGGAGCCTCAGGGGGCGGGTGAGGTCAAGTTTCTGCGATCCTCATGTTGTTGTGTAATCCTCTCGGGCATGACTCACGGCGCGAGTTGGAAGCGCCGCGACATAAGCTGAATGGACGGCACTTCGCGAGTTTCCCAAGAACAGCGATAAAAAGTCCGATTATGCGTGCGTTTGGAGTTACGTAACGGCTATTCGCTCGCGAGGACGGCTAATTCTAGGTGACACCGGATTCGGCACGCGATGAGAATGTTGGACGTAGTTTTCTGTGTTTCCCGTTTGCTGAGGCCGTCGCAACGGAGGATACGCGATGTATTTATTTAACATCGGCCATTCTGGTAGCATTAGGCGCCACCTAAACATAGGACATTTGGCACGAAATATTACTCACTGGCGTCATGATAATACTTATAGTGGCTATCGGCGCTTTCACAATGCAGCTAATAACTAAAATTGTAATAATAATAACCTATAAGTGCGTTCCAACTTCCATGATGGGAGTGCATATGTAATCTATAGCTGTTACATTGTAACAGATCGGGAAAAATAAATAAGAGTTAGTTAATCCTACAGACTCTTCGTGAAAGTCTGGCCGTAACAACACATTTACAGTGTTTGCATTTACAGTATCCGGTCAACGATCTCTATTTATTTCACTTTAGTCGCAACTTCTATCATGGGGAATTGGGGAGAAATAAGCTGATCATAGCGCTAGACAAATCAAAGAAATTGCTGGTCTAGCGGAATAAATTTGTTCGCAAGACGAAGTGACCGACGTGACCTGCCCGCTTTAATCATCAATGTAAAGCTGACAACATGACGCAAACTATACAATACGTCTAGCAAATGGTTGTATACTCTGCTGTTGTTGGTGCTGGTGGTGTTGTTGTTGCAGTTGCTGCTATTTCTATGTTTGTTTGTTTGCTTGCTTGCTGGTTTGTTTGTTTGTTTGTTTGCTGGCTTGTTTGTTTGTCTTTTTGCTTCTGAAAGGAAGTGACCGCAGGCCTAGGCTATAGAAAGCAGGAATAATGCATGTCGGGATGCTAAATTCAACAGCCAACCAGCTCAGAAGGATGGTTTGTAGGGCGAGTTGGTACTCCATTCTTTGAATCGAGAAGCGCTAAAATAATACTTGATGAAAGGTAAGGAAGACAAACATACGTTGTAACAGAAAATAATCCACCGACGAGTGTTAAACCTCTCACACCCGCTCTCAACCACTCACAGCATCTCACAACCTGCTCACGTACGTAACCTAGATTGAAGGCGAATCCCTATAGTCGCCATTTCGGTGCGTGCTTTTGGTGACAATCAGGCGTCCTGCGTTGCTTCAGTTGCTCGTTTTGTGTAAACCTCTGACCCTGGCTTCACGTGTGAAACGACCACACTGCGGAGAGGACAATACCTTCGGCGTCCACAGGTAGATCACTAGCCAAGGTAGCGCAAAGCCTCGCTGCACAGTAACTACCTGGATGCCGGAAGTCTTCGAATCCAGTTTCCTAATGGCATGTTCATCCATTACAGGAGAGACGAAATACGCGTCACTTGGTACATCATTTACACGAAAAACCAGCCAAAAGACGAAGGACAAGAGAAAGGAATTCACGCCACAACGACCGGACAGCTTTTTCCCAGCAAGGCTAACAGAGCATGCGCAGCGCAACCAGCAGTAATCGGAGGGCACTGACAAATGGGAAAGAGAACCAAATTTGCCGCGACCGATGTAAAAAAGCAAATTCTTTTTCGAGCAAGCGCATCGAGGTTGCGCTAATGCAGTTGTAACCATGGAAACCGATGAAATAGGCTTCTATAATTTTGCGCTGTTATTTGCCCCTGCCTCTGCCAAGAATATTTACATTGCTAAACACCGGGTAGCAGCCACATTCACGGCAATGTCGAGGCAAGTTTTCTCCGTCACCAGAACCCAGGGAGGAGTGGTGTTCACGCAATAGGTTTGCGCATGCGAGAGGCCAACTTATATACCACCCGTGTTCCACACGCCATGAAAGAGTTCTCATGCTGCGTTGTACACCCCGCATTCCTTGCCCTGTCTCGTGAGGTACGCGGGAACAGGCTCGAGAGCTTGCAGAGAGCCGGAAACACAACGTTTATGCCCTGCTTGACCGCTATACTTTCTTAATGCTGTGAGCCACCCTGTGCGCATAGGGCATAGCTTCAAAAATTCTTCGTTCAGCTACCCTCACTTCAAGCGGCTTTGCACACTCTTTCATTAGCTTCTGAAGCACCGATTCAGCCACCACGTTTAAAGGAGCTCTAAGGAACCCTGCGGTTTCCAAACGTTGGAATTGGTTGTCAAAACTACTTTTAATAACTTGGTGACAGCTTTTTTTTCCCAGTGCATTGCGAACTGCATTCATTGCAATTCCTCTTTTTACTATCTTTGAGTGTGCGGACCCGAAAAGCAAAAAAGTGCCTTCTTACTTGTAGGTGAATGCATCCAGCATGGATGGCAATTGTTATAGAATGTTAGTTGCAGTCTCTTGGAGCCTAATAAATGGGTGGCTAGGAAGTTCATGATGAAGTTGAAAGCACTCAAAACATCGTGTAAAACCTCGGGAAAGGTGTCATTGGGCAAAAGATCTAAGAGTATTAAAAATTGTCAATATACCCTCAAGAGAGAGAGAGAGCAAGGAGAGGAAAGGCAGGGAGGTCAACCAGAAGAGACCTCCCTGCCCTCAAAACTCTGCACACACGCTTGTCTTTAAGGAAGCCTTGAATTGGCCTTTCAGATTTTGATAAAAATGGTCTGACATAACACTGGAACAGTGGTCGCGCCAATGCAAAATCCTTTTTTTTTTGCCCTGCAGGTAAAAGGCACCCTTAAATTCAACGACAGGGGAACACAGATAAAAGAATAAAAGCTCTAAAAAAGGTATCCACCGACATGCCACAAGCGTTCTGGAACCTCACAGGACCACTCTGCTCGATAAATTCACGCATAGCCTATGAAGAGTTCGTTGTGAGGGATGCTGTAGAATTCACACCACCAGTCGGTATGGCGTGAATTCCTTTCTCTTGTCCTTCGTATTTTTGACTGATTTTTCCTGTAAATGTTTAAACAACTTGGCCCACCAAGTTTCTGAGAGAGTTGAGCGAAACTGATCATATTATATTGGGTGCAAAGTAGAATGAAATACAAGACTTTGGGTTTAAGTCCCCCACCCTCTAGAATGTTTCGCACGGGCATTGGATTTCGTTGAAGACTTAGCCGAACGAGATAAATACAAAAGCCAGTTTAAATTTTTCCGGAACATATCAGTTATGCTAAATCGAAAATCGAAGAAGGCCTATTACACTAACTTAATTAAACAACAAAATGGCGATGGAAGGCAAATATAGAAAACAGTCAGAGATGTAGTAGAATTAGAGGATAAGCAATATGTTACTCCCGAAAATGTGTCCCCACAGATTGCTAATAAATTTAATGATTATTTATCAAAAATTGGTGAGGATATATATAGACAGTCTGTTCTTGCAATTCCCACAACCATTGTCCAGAGAAGCATGAGCAATGATTTTTATTTTCGTGAAGTAACACTTGAGGAAATAAAATGTATCATTGGCAAATTGTCGGTTAATAAAGCATCCGGACTTGACGGCAATTAGGTTAGGATCCTGAAAAACAATATTGATATCTTATGCACACCCCTTCGTCACGTGTTTGACCATGCGATAAGAAGTAATTCTTACCCAAATATATTGAAAGTTGCAAAGGTTATTCCTATGTACAAAACTGGCGATCCGAACCATCCGAGTAGTTATCGACCAATTTCAATTCTTAGTGTAGTTAACACAAGGAGGAGGAGGAGGAGGAGGAGGAGGAGAGAAAGAAGGCAGGGATGTTAACCAGAAATGCGTCTGGTTGGCTACCCTACTCTGGTGGATGAGAAAGAGGGAATAGAAAAATGAGATAGAGAGAGGAGGGGGGGGGGGAGGAAGGACACGGTGAGCTCGCGCATGCACGCGGAGAGCCTGAGCAATTCAAAGGCGTTCACATAGGCCAGTCGTCCTCAAGTAAGACAACAGTGCCTTCACAGCTTTGTGGGCTGACGAGCGATGGGGACGGTCTTCAAGGAGCACCTGCACGGACAATGGTCGATCGTCAAGTCATCGCAATGCGTTCGATAAAGTTTGTCTTTCCGACTGAAATCGATCGCAGTGACACAATAAATGTTCTGTGTTCTCTTCGCTGCCGCAGACAGTCGCACGTGGCACTTTCGGTCATTCCAATCAAAGCACAGTACGCCTTCGTGAAAGCCACTGCCAACCACAGCCGGTACAGAAGCGATGCCTCATGTCGGTGAATCCCGGGTGGAGGTCGGAGTTGGAGCGAAAGGTTCAGTTCGTGTAGCCTCGTGCGCCTTATATTTGGGGCGTTCCACTCCTGTTAAAGAGAACTTGCGTGCCAGGTGACGAAGCTGCCTTCCAGCGTCTGTCCTGGAAAGAGGAATGGGAACGCTATGTTGTTCTTGATGTGACTCTCGGGCAGCTTTGTCAGCGAGATCGTTTCCACTGATGCCGCAATGGCCAGGTAGCCATTAGAAAATAATTTCGTGGCCTTTCTGTTTGACGTCGTGGTGAAGTTCGACAATTTCATACGTTAGTCGTTCGTGAGCTCCACGTCGGAGAACTGCCTGCATACTTTGTAAAGCCGGTCTCGAGTCGAAAACACGGCCCATGTACCAGGACTCTCTGCGTCTATAAATTGAAGTGCATTGCGCAGAGCGGTGAGCTCTGCAGCCGTGGACGTCGTGACATGTGAGGTCTTGAATCGGATTGTTAGTACTCTCGTCGGTTAAACACAGCACCGCCAGAACTGGTCGATGTAGTCGATCCGTCCGTATAGACGTGCACGTGACTGCTGTATCTCTCGTACAACAGGAGTAAGCTCAATTGTTTTAGTGCAGACGGTGATAAATGTGACTTCTTCTGAAGTCCTGGAATTCTAAGTCGGACTTCAGGGCGGCACAAACACCATGGAGGAGACACCAGCCTGGCCGGAGGTGCGTACCCCGATGTAATCGAGGCACGATATGCACTGACAGTTGTGCTATATGACGTGCGGGGTCTTTCCACGGTGAGCGCGGCGAGGTGGTGGCAAGGAGTCCGGGCAATGTGCCTGACATGTGCACGCATTGCCTCGATGGCGATGTGCGTTCTGATTGAATAATCTTGAGCAATGGCGATAGTTTCAGCCGTTGACGCATGCGTAATGTAGTTAACACAGTATTTGAAAAACTCATTGTACTACAGTTAAATGCATTTCTAGTAAGCAATAACATTATCGGCCCACAGCAGCATGGCTTTGTTGCGGGTAGATCTACATCAACCGCAGTTTTAACACTTTCGCAGTTCGTTAACTCTGCTCTTAACAAGCAGAAAATTGCTGTGTCAATTTTTCTTGATATAAGAAAGGCATTCGATACAGTCTGTCACTCCATACTGTTACAAAAACTGGAAACTTATGGTATTGTTGGAAACGCGCTTCAATTCATCAACAGCTATTTTAAAGCACGAAGGCAACAAGTAGTAATGAATAAACATCACTCCGATTTCACTGATGTCATATGTGATGTACCACAAGGCTCGGTTTGAGGCCCCATTCTGTTTTCATTATACATTAATGATTTACCGCATGCACTTAGGTTGACACAAGTTTTAATGTATGCTGACGACACCGCCTAGTTACTCAGGCGACTCGCTCTCATCATTGCTAGACATTATATCTGGCGAACTACTAAAGGTAGACCAATGGTTTTCGGAAAATAGACTAGCCCTAAATACTGATAAAACTAAATATATCATATTTCACTCAAACAGGAAAATACTAAATTACAGTACCATTAATTTGGCTCTAGCGAACCGAACTCTGGATCGTGTTAATACGGTTAAATATTTAGGAGTTGCTTTAGACTGTCACTTGCATTGGAGAGAACAAATTAACCTTGTCTGTAGGAAACTCGCTTTCAGCTGTTACACCCTGGCCCGTGCCAGGCAATATTTTTCTCGTGCTTTGCTTCGTTGCATATATTTTTCTTTATTTCATACCCACCAGGGTTATTGTTGTGAAATATGGGGCCTAACATATAAAACTTACTTAACAGCTATACTGCAGTTGCAAAAGCGCGCCCTAAGAATAATAACATTTTCTTCTGTTCATCACCCTAGTAGCATTCTGTTTATTCACCTTCGTATCTTTTCTTTTACGGCTTTAAGAAATTATAAGATCACTGGTTTAGTTCATAAAATACTCAACACCAACTTCCCCTTACCCAACACCATATTTAACTTCCCACGTGCAAACACCAGACAAGCAACTAACTTTAACCTAAACCTTCCTTATTGCAGCAATGTCTACGGTGAATGATTATTGGAGTTTTTTGGCGCTATAACATGGAACACTGTGCCTGTGGAAGTAAAGTACCCAGCAACTTTGATCTTGCATGTAAACGCTTCTTCTTGTCTAGACAATCGGAATAATACCTCCTTTACAAATTAATACTTGTTCATGTATGCAATGTTATTATTAACTAAGAAAATATGTACGTGGTTGACCTATATGCTATTTCTGTATTGGACCAGGTACTAGCCACATAGGCTATTGGTCCAACTATTTTTGTATGAATTCTTTGTATTGTATAAATAAAGCTCATTTTGATTGATTGATTGATTGATTGATTGAAATAATTCAAAGACAAGACGCATCTCGCCATGATTCTGCAACGTAATTTCCAGTTATCCGAGGTTGTGGTTTCCTATATCTAACCATTCTCCATTGAGGCTAAGGTTGTTTTCGCAGCTATAGTTCCAGCGTTGGGGCGTCCCCAATGACTCGACAAACGTCAGACTACGCGAACAGACAGCAACAAAAACGATGTCGTCGTGCGTCACTGCTGACGGGGGAACATAGGAGGGAAGGCCTTTTGCGTGTAATATGGCTGGTCGAAGGCAGAGAAGGGAAAGGCGGAGCGGTGCGTGGAATCGATTTGTGACCGCAGTCTGCGATGCGCTCCTGTGGTCTCGGCTCTGGGTCAGCGAGGCCACTGAACCCCGTTTTGGCCCATGTCCTACACGAAGCACGTCGCGTGACGCTTCCCAAGCTATGCAGATAAAAATATAGGTTGCGCCTAGCAAGAGGCTTCGCATGTAGGAAGTGGCAGTCGGAATCATCAGGGAGTTGTGGATTGTCATAACAAAATTGTATGGCGTGCGCATCAGAAACCAGGAATCTGTCTTGCAATTTTGGGCATCATAATGGCTTTTCTTAAGCTCTTAGTAATGTAGAAGTACAGTGCTCACGCGGCGGGTTAGAGTTAGGAGCATTTCGAAACTTATACCGTTCCAAGCCTTCGAGAGTATATATGGATCACCCTGGCCTCAAGCCTTACGACATTTTTTTTTGTTCTAGGAAAATATAGAGGAAATTGCTCATTCCTCTGTAAGGTTGTCACAGTGACCGCGTTAAATGAAGTTCCTGACAGAATTGCTTACACTGAGAGACGCGTACGTATGCTGTAGAAGGAAGGAACCAAAATGAAGGATCTTGAACACGTCTTACAGGGTCCATGCACAAAACAGGTAAGTGAAAAATGAAGATGCCCCCAATAAAAGAATAAGGAGCATCTTGCAACATTAGGCAAACATGCTTCATGAGCTCATTCATTGTCCTTAGCTCTATGGAAAATAGATTGGTCAAAACGTTGACAAACTTCGCAGTACTTCCGTCATCGGGAATTCCAACGACAATAGAGTCAATCAGTGATCTCCTAAAACATTTTCTTTTTTTTTTCATAGCCACGCTTAGGTACGAGCACATCTCTCCTCTCTAAAATACAAGGAATGCAGCCTAGAACTCAGCTCAATGCAGCACACCGGGTGGTTCTCTGGAACAACATGAAAGCAGTGGGAGTGTGGCCTGTCTTATTTCTTTTTCTTTTTTTTTCTCGAAGTCCTTCCAGAGGACCGGGCCAGCAAAATGTAGCAAATTGGTGTCCGCGATCGCTTCCTGTATATAGGGTGCACGTCCGATGCATGGCTGCTGCCAATTTCGACCGAACTGGGCCGTTCGTCGTGGGTCAGTTCTCGCACGCATCATTGATCGACCGCGGTCAGTGTAATGCCCTCTGACGCAACGGCCTCGGTTCAGCGCCAAGGTGTCAATCAATAACTCGGAAGCGGCCCTCTCTTCTGTTTCAGTGGAATTTGATGCAGTGACCAACCGCGTTCAAGGAATTGCCCTGTCCTCATTCCGTATACCGCAAGCCTGGAATACGGATAACGGTAGACTATACATGTTACCGTGACAGAATGAACGCAAAAATAAATAATATTAACACTTGACAACCTGAAAATTTCATATCGTGTAAAGCGCTATTTATGTACTGCTGCAGAGGCCAGGCATATATAACCGAGCTTTTCTCGCGTTAATTAATAGAGAGGGAAAGAAGTGGATCGAAAATGCAGAGCTACGATGGCATTCCGAATGACTCACACCAAGCAGTAAAGGTCACACACCATTAAAACAGCAAGCGTTGGTGAAATGCCATGAGGCTTGTGTGGAATTCACCACGAACAGCACTTGCACAACGATCTTGTTCGCACTACTTTCGGCTGCGCAAGGTACAGAGAACAGCGATATTAGCACGAATAGGCAAGAGGGAACGTCCGAGTCTGATTATGTACACATTGCCACAAAGTCAACGGAACACAGAAACAGATAGAAAAGCCGAAGATAGCAAAGCTGACAAGCTCAACAAAAAGAAAAAACTACCTAAGCATCCAGCCTATAGGCGGAAGGATTGCACCATGTGGGTTAAACGCGCAGTGTACCCCTCAGCTGTAACCTCTATGAACAGGCAGCGAAGTTTTTAAAACTAATTTCCAGCTTCTGCATTTGGAAAGCCTTCGTGTCCAAGTGTGCACATTGTAGAAAGGGACTGTAACAGGACATTGTTCTTAACTTTAAAGATTAGGGAAGCTGTGCATGCTATGTTTCAGTGACATCAGTCGGCCCTTTCTATAACCTCAGTGGTCTTGTTCCGAAATTCGCAGAACCGTAATGCATAGTGTCCGTAATTTGTTCTCTTCCACCACATTTTTTCAATGCTCACCTGGAGGTATCGTGTAGCATTGATGCTGTTTTCGAACAGCCGCAAACCACGTCGGAGAGAAGCACTCTACGTGCATGCACGCTTCTATCCGTTGTTTGCTGACGTTCTTGAGGTTTCAAACTGGTGTTGAAAGTCAAATCTATCTAGACACGTAAACATCGCTCGGATAAACAAATTTTCCTTCTTCTGCTCGCTAATTTCGATTATGAGCATGGAAATGCGTGCTTTGTAGTGAGTCTGCTGAATGTCTTAAGGGAGTTTATTTGTATAGTCACCAACATGAGATCTGAATTGGTCCAGAAGACACAGGGATGAGTTTATTATGAACCAAATGGACGCGGCTACTCTCAAGGGAAACTTATTAAGCAATGTTGTACATTTATGTGCGAAAAAATACTCAAGGAAGCAAGAGCCAGAATGCGCCAGTACAAAACTTTCCGCGGGGTGTTGAACTTTGCTTAAAGGGCTCCTCGCCCAGTTTGACCATTGCAGACAGACAAGCAAGAACATTAGGCACGTAGACTACGCTTTGGTGAGTCTGTCCGCAAATTACTACACTGAGGTACCACGTGAGAACTGCTAAAATTCCTCCGAAGGATCCATTTATAACGCTAGCGAAGTTGACATCACATGCATGACATTTGCGTGTCCCACGCTTGACATCTGCAGCTCACAAATAGCCAGCATGCGGCTGTGCGAACAACTACGCGATTTCAGTGAAACGCAGAGCGCGCAACCAGAACAGAACGACGACCAAAGAATAAAAAAAAAAAAACATCTTGCTTTCAATTTGTTATGGAAGGCCGGAGATGAATTTCGCTTGAGCGTGCTATACTCGAGGCAAAAGGAGAGAGCCTCACTACCGAAATGACAGTTTAATATTTTATTTTGGTATAGCTGGCCCATTTGTGAGCTATCTTCCCGCAGTCTCATCACTTGACGCACAACAAACCCCGCGCCTCCGCTGCGGGAGGTTGTGGGCTCGATTCCAACCGCCGCCGGGCACCCACTGGTTCAAATGCGCACAAGCGCAGTGCCCCGGCCTGGCGCTCGGCTTCTTTCAGGGGTGATACACTTGGGAAAGGAGCCCACACCCTGAATTCCCGTCAAAACACTCGTGAGCACAGAAAACAAGTGATGTTTGGGCCGCTCCCATGGTGGCCATTTCCCATGTGGCACCCCAAGCACCTATTGAGCTGTGGGTCGACGCTTTCGGGTTGAGGACAAACACCTGTTCCCAAGCGTTGAGGTCCCATAATGGCATAATACAAGGATTCCACAGCTACCTTGATTCTCCACAAGAAAAGTAGAAAGTTACCTATCAAGAAAGGGGTCAGGCAATGAGACACAATCTCTCCAATGCTATTCACAGCATGCTTAGAAGAAGTATTCAAGCTATTAGACTGGGAAGGCTTAGGAGTGAGGATCAACGGCGAATATCTCAGTAACCTTCGGTTTTCAGATGACATTGTCCTATTCAGCAACAATGGAGACGAATTACAACAAATGATTTAGGACCTTAATCGAGAAAGTGTAAGAATTGGGTTGGAGATGAATATGCAGAAGACAAAGATAATGTTCAATAGCCTGGCAAGGGAACAAGAATTCAGGATCGCCAGTCAGCCTCTAGAGTCTGTAAAGGAGTACGTTTACCTAGGTCAATTACTCACAGGGGACCCTGATCACGAGAAAGAAATTTACAGAAGAATAAAATTGGGTGGGAGTGCATACGGCAGGCATTGCCAAATCCTGACTGGGAGCTTACCACTGTCGCTGAAAAGAAAAGTGTACAATCATTGCATTCTACCGGTGTTAACATATGGGGCAGAAACTTGGAGGTTAACAAAGAAGCTCGAGAACAAGTTAAGGACCGCACAAAGAGCGATGGAACGAAAAATCTTAGGACTAAGGTTAAGGGACAGGAAGAGAGCGGTGTGGATCAGAGAACAAACGGGGATAGCCGGTATTCTAGTTGACATTAAGCGCAAGAAATGGAGCTGGGCAGGCCATGTAATGCGTAGGATGGATAACCGGTGGACCATTAGGGTTACAGAATGGATACCAAGAGAAGGGAAGCGCAGTCGAGGTCAGCAGAAAACCAGATGGGATGATGAAGTTCGGAAATTTGCAGGCGCAAGTTGGAATACGCTAGCGCAAGACAGGGGTAATTGGAGATCGCAGGGAGAGGCCCTTCGTCCTGCAGTGGACATAAAATATCGACTGATGATGATGATGAATGGCCGAGCACCAGGCCGGGAGCGCGCTCGTACCTAGTTTACCGGTAGGTGCCCGGTGGAAACACTTGCCTCCCACAGCCGCGGCGGATGCTCTTCAACAAGGCCATCTGTGGTTGGACAAGAGGCGCCCAGAGACAAGTCCTGAAATCTCTATTGGGCCATCTTTCGAGCTGTGAACCCCTACGAGGGGCCGAATACCATGCCAGGGAACATCTCTACCCATTAGAAAAAGCCGGTGGGTTCACGGCGGTACCGGGATTTGAACTCGGTACCTTCCGCATACGAGGCGGATGCTCTACCGCTAGGCCACCGCCGCTAGGGCACCGCTCGTTTAATCGCATCATGGCATCGCGACATTTCATTCTCTTTTATATCGGGACTATAGGGATAAAACCTTGTCCGCATCTTCAAGTTCATCACCGGCAAAACGTGGGGATTATCCGTGGGCTCCATGCTACAGCTGGGCCCAGCACTTTTTATCGGATTTCTACATTATAACTCTCCCGTGCGTTTAAAAACTTGCCAGTGAAATTTTCAACCGTTTGAGAGCATGCAAGCACAGGGCGCTACACGTATGCCTGCACCTTCCGTGGAGCGCCTGAACAGCAGAAACAGTTATAATGGCTGGAGACCATCCGATCACGACTTACTTTACCACATACGCGCTGAGGGCGCATATTCGCCGCATTTAACGGATGCAATCGGACTATCTTGCTTGCCTGCCAGAGAGACGACTACAGGTGCCATTCTCCAACGCAGTCAATACTCATCATGCCTCCGTGCCGACGGGCTTCACACCCTCGGCACGTTCACCGTCAGGGTTGTGGTGTTTACGACACCCTAAAGGGCGCCGTTCCGTCCCAGGAATATAAAAGAAACTGACCTGCCTACCTGGGTCTTTAAGCAAGCAATCTGGATTGTTTGCATACTTTCCACCTAAACCGAGTCCACACGTATACGGATGGGCAGCCCTTCCACTCAAACCAGCTCCACCGGCACAGTGGTTATCCCATCACGATCAATAAGCCTCAGGTCCAAGATTTCTCACGTTACAACACATCCACCGGTGCGGAGCTTGTTGCCCCCGAGGCGCCGTTTATTATGCTATCCACCAGCAGGCCAATCGGAAAGCAATACTGTGCGACTCAAAGGCGGCCCTACAATGTCTTTTGCCAACTCTTCGTCGCGGGTCCTGTGAACAACTTGAGTCGGAGATACGAGAACCGCTCAATCATGTGATCGCGTAGGGACATAACGTAGGGTTTCAGTGGCTGCCAAGTCACTACGGTATATCCGGCAACGACCTCGCCGACGAAGCTGCTGGGAAAGCTGAATGGTTTTCTGCCCAACTGATCTAGAGCTGTGCAGCGATCATGCCATTCATTTTCAAAGGATTGTAGTAGCACAGGGAGTAGTAATAATAATAATAATCTTCATTTTTCCGTCAACGTGATGGGGGAGCTAAGAGAAAAAAAGCTGAAACAGACAGCTTGACTAGTTCCCGCCCCCTGGATGGAGTGTTCTAGTTCCGGATGGAGTATTCTAGAAATACTAGTTCCCGCCCCCCGGTTGGAGTGTTCTATAGTCTCCTCGACACCGGAGGCATTGCACTCGGCGCTATCGGCCATTCCAATAAAAAATGAATATGCATTTCCTGAATGCAATGCACAGGCTTAAGCGACCTACACAGCATTGTTTTATCACTTCTGGGAAGCCCAAGTAACAGCCGAAACTGCATAGATTGGTCGAGAGAATATAGCCAATGGTTAGTGAATTCAGGAGTGTTCCAATGCTCCAATGTCATACGGACGGTGCCCTAGCTTGCTTAGCTGTTGGGTTGCGTCTGTTCTCGATAAAGGTACAGAAACAATGCTGGTTTCTTTGTCTGCCTCGAACAAGATATTGGGACCACGGCCTCGCATATCGCAGCTACAAAGGGCCACAAAGGCACTGGTGCGATTTCTGAACGCTACCGGACTGAGTGACCACCCGTGATCCGGACTGAGTGACCGTTTCTAGAGCAGAGAACTGTTAACCTTCCCTCGCCTTTTTTCGACTTCCCCCAGTGCAGAGTAGCCAACCGGGGTCAGTCCTGGTTAACTTCACTGTTTTTCATTTATCTTTTCTTTCTCTCTTTACGAAACATTTTTATGGTAGAATGTTTTTCCGAGTGGCTGTTTACAACTTCTTTGATCGTGGACAACCTTCTGCGGCAATGACTTTCTGCAACAAACACGCACAAGTAAGAGCACTACTGAAAAAAAACTCCCATATTCTCATCCGCGTTAGTTTAAGCCGGGGAACATAAAGCATGAACATCTTCTATACAACAGCAAAATGAGACGAAATACACCACTAAGTGTTAAATTTGACTTAATTTTCCGCTCTGCTCTTCCAAGTTTGTGCAAATGCCAGACCGTCGCACGTGGAAGCTATGCTGACCCCCCCCCTCCCTTGGTATCTGATCCAAGAAATTGAAAGCGCTGTCAAAAGCAGCCCGAATACTTCGCGCCGTGAAACACGCCAAGAAGCTCCACTCCTGTTGCTTTCCATCCATTGCCACAAAACGTTGTCCACGAGCATAGCAAACGACACTATAACATTTCTGCGGGGACCGTTGTCAGGAGACTTCTGATATGAAGTTACGCTTGCTGTGAGAATTATACGGGGGAGTTATGCGCACGCTCTTGCTCACAGTGAATGCTACCTAACATTAGGGTTGCTCTTCGCTTCGGGAATAGCGTATACGATGGGGCGATAATTATGGAATCCGAGTGCTTCACGCAAGTGAGCCCATGACCTGAAATCGTTTCGTCAACCCGATAATAATCACTGGGAGGCGTGAAGCACTATAAGTTTTAATCATTGCAGCAGACGCGGCGTCCGAGGAAAGTGATAGATAGTCCATTGAAGCGTGCAAGCACTGTTCCCCAATGACGTAGCGCGGAAGTCGATGGTGGCCAGATAATGGAAATTGACGCACAAAGCTTAGTGGCCGCCGCCGACCTCATTAACCTTTGTACCTTCAGCACAGCACCGAAGCAGCCTGGAAGGACGAGCAACGCCGGCGTTGAAACTTCGAGGCGTGGCGATGGGATGAAATATTCGTTCGTTTCTTCCAAAACAATCAGACGCCAAAGGACTGGCGCAAGCGTGAAATAAAGCCCATATATCACCGGGCGATGCTATCGCAGCTGCGCTGCTGACAAAGAAGCCACTCGTGGGTGCACTGGAGAAGTTTAGTATTGGCGAAGCACAACTACGGGAGTATAGGTTTGTCAAATACCTTCTCTCTGTTATGGCAACTATATCACTGAAATTTCGCGTGCTGACAGCCACGCCGTAAACACGCAGGCTATAGCGAGTGGAGGCAGTCTTTAGCAGCACGTGATATGGTCTCGTGATTTCGCGGCACACGTTTTTACTTTCTGGCCTAGCTTACTGAGCACCGGCGTGCTATATAAAACGCTGGAAGGCGTGCTGTCCTCGTAAAGCGCAAGGACATGGACGCTTCGGGATAAGGCAAACGTTGATACAGGCGTGCGTCAGTAATCGTTCATTATGTCGAGCTTTTTCCGTCGCCTTCCTGTACCGGACGTAGCTGTAGCTGCCGTATACAGCCGTAGCTGGTTGTAGCGCTTCCTGGCCAGCGCTGGCTCCCTATACCGTTAAGAGGCTACGGACAAAGATACTTGCTGCTCTATTTATAACCTGATCACGCGCTTGTTTTCGTCGCAGGAGCAGAACATGTCTGCTACCTGTAATAGTGCTTCCTGACTATAACTGTAACGTGTTTACTGTGTCATTCACTGTATTTGCAGTGACATTATGATAATTCGTTATGCCTTGGTAGGCAGGCATTTTTTTTTTAAATGACGGCTATGGTATAGTATGCAGCACGTATTACAGAAGCTTTCAAAGTCTAGCATGACAATGGCGCATGCATATTGTCACGGAGACACCGCACTGACTTAAACAGTACACTTTAACAGAGTACTCGTCGCCATAATCTCGTTTCTGCCACTTCGTCGTTCTCGTTATCTCCTTGCATCCACGGAACTTAACTTGCAGCGGAGTTACTCACGATGACGATGATGATGAATGTGTCTTGACCCTCTGATCTTCACCCGCAACGACATATGTAGTGTCGTACACTCATGCAAACACTAGATGCCCTCCATAATCTAACCTCGACAATCTCCAAGAGGTGGCGCTACTAGAAACTGCAAACTGCAAAAAAAAAAAAAAAAGAAAAAGAATAATGAGAGGTATACAAAATTGCTAAATAAAGAACATGTATAGTATACCTGATTAAATCAAGCAGGCTAGGTGACTATTTGTCGCCGCCACGTTTCAAAGGGGATGCAAATAAATCATCATCATCATCATCATATATGCGTGTGACGCATTGGAATAAGATTTTTTATCGGCTTGGGATGAGCTGACTTCGCGTCTAGTCGGTCTGTCTGCGGACACCACAACATAGTATACCACACATGAAAACAGCGTGATCAGCCTGAACGTCGCCTAGACGAAGCCACAGTGCAATGGAAACCACAGAAGCACAATGTTCATATAATTTGAAGCAGCATGCTTAAGACGAACGTGTTTTAGCACTTGGTCCATGTCTGTCCTTCTGTGCTTGCACCTATAATCGTGCGCTACCGGGCAGAAATGCATCAACTCCTTCACCATCAACTGCGCCAAGAACTCTTTGTGTTATCTAACATTATTACACTGTACATTACGTTTCCATGTTTATCATTGCATAAACTAAATACAGAGAGATTATAAATCGAGTGCAGACACGCAAGCAGTCAAAAAGGATCAACAGGGGCACGAAATGAAGTAGGGACATCTTGACATAAATTTCATCTGAGCGCCTGTCTGAAGTAGTGATGACTAGCAAGTGATCAACATAATACCCGAACAAACATGGTTTAATTAAGAAATATCCAACTCATAAGGTAAGGTTTGCATATGACGACCATAAATCAGCATACACACACGTCAGTGCACTCGTATTCAATTCACAAATGGCACCGGTGCGGAAGCGAGCGAAGAAGGGTATGAGTGGGATGTGAGTATATTATAGGAGTGGGAGTTACCACCGGTGAAAGTGAATGGACCTAAGTAAACGCGAGTGAAGTACTGGTGAGTACCAGAATATATACGCTAGGCGTAACGTGGTTGAATGCCAGCGAATGAGAGTTCAGTGCGAATTAAGTGCTAGGGAGTGCCAGGAAGCTAAGCGGACGTGAACACGATCGTGAATCAGGGCTATAAATTATCGGTGAGCATTTACTTATACTTTCGTCCTGCGAATTCATGGCAGTGGCTGGCACGTAAAAAGTGTTTATTAGTTGCGCTGGTAAAGCTATCTCGGTTTCATGGATACGTAGAAGACAAGTGACGACATAAATGCAGGTATATGGCCTAAAACCGCGCTAAGGTAGGACAAAAATGCTCGTTTATTTCATTTCATAGTGGTGATTATTTCAAGCTGAGATTACGAATGGGTTCCATTTCGTGTAAAGCGTAGAAAAACGCGGTTCGGCATTTTGCCTTAGCGGTACTGGTGTCGTAATTTTAAAACAGCTAATCTGCCAGGCTAGTACAGAAAGCAATATGGGCATTGTCTCCGAATACAACCAGAATATATTCGAATGAATGAATGATTTGACAAATTCTTGAAGACCTTAACCGAGAAAGCGTAAAAGTAGGGTTGAAGATTATTAGGCTGAAGACACTGCCCCTGGCGCAGCCTAGGCCCAGGCCTCAATCCGCTGGTCTCAATAAAGTTGTTTCACTCACACCCTGGCAAGGGAACAAGAATTCATGATCGCCAGTCAGTCTCTAGAGTCTGTGCAGGATTACGTTTATCTAGGTCAATTGCTCACACGAGACCCTGATCATGAGAAATAAATTTACAGAAGAACAAAAAATGGGTTGGGGTACATACGGCAGGCTTTACCACATCCTGACTGGAATCTTACCACTGTCGTTGAAAAGGAAAGTGTACAATCATTGCATTCTATCGGTGCTAACATGTGGGGCAGAAACTTGGAGTTTAACAAACAAGCTCGAGAAAAAGGTAAAGACCGCGCAAAGAGCGATGGAATGAAAAGTGTTACGCGTAACGTTAAGAGACATCAACAGAGCGATGTGAATCAAAAAGCAAACGGAAATAGCTGATATTCTATTTGACATTAAGATAAAAAATGCAGTTGAGCAGGCCATGTATTGCGTAGGATAGATAACCGGTGGACCATTAGAGTTACAGAGGGGATAACAAGAGAAGGGAAGCGCAGTCGAGGACGGTTGAAAGTTATATGGGATGATGAAATTGGGGAAATTTGCAGACGTAAGTTGGAATAAGCTAGCGCAAGACAGGGGTACTTGGAGATCCCTGGAAGAGGCCCTTGTTCTGCACTGTACATAAAAAGAGGTTGTTTATGATGATGATGATGAAGAAGAAGAAGATGGTGATGATGATGACGATATTCGAATGATATCACGTGAAGAAAAAAACTATTATTGGCTCACTATGCTACATGTTTTCACACACATAGGTAGACTGGTGTACACTGCGATCTCTGTGGACAGAACGTATTAACTGTGAACCATGGAAGACTAGAATAGATTGAGGCTTGCTATGAAACAAGATGGTACGCTGTTCTATTCGTGTTCTATTCATCGAAAAGAAATCACACATCATTGCATGGATACGCAGACATGAAGCACGATAGCCGCTGCAAAGCACGAGCGGTGTTACGTTGCAGCGATGATGTAATCTATATACGTATAGTGTGCATATAAAGGTGCATCAGCAAGGTAACGCCCTCTAACAGCCTCTGGAACCGAGCACAGGTGAACGAGGGGAACCGCAGCTTAACAATCGATCAGTTACGTGCGCATAATAGGTGGTGACACATAGATTGTACTCAAACATACAGCTATTTTTCTAAACATAGCATCCCATGTGCAAACAAAGTGAGAGCCCTGAACCTAGCGGGAATTTCCTGAGAAACAAAAAAAAGAAAGAAGAAAAACGTTCTGCTGCCTGTAATAATCAAAACTTCTTCTTTAGGTTGGGAATGACAGACGTTGCAACCTTCTTACAGTTTGAAACGTACAGAAAACTGAACACAAGTTTCTCCACGACTGAAGGATACTTTAAAAGTGCAGCCTCTCCCTTTTTATAAAAGCGCATAAGGGTGTTCTTACCTGAGCATTTCAGAAGTGCGCAGCAGAGCAGAAACCTCACGTGTATTTTCGGCACACACTGTCAAATACAGTTTGTTGCGAGTGGCCCACGAATTCACAGTTTTTTATAAAGTGCTTGTCAGAACACGGAAGCGAAGGCAGAGGAGTGCCTAATATGTAGCATCAAGCGCACACACACACACCACTTCCTGCCAAAAAGGTCCGGGAAGGCGCCCCTGAAGTGGCCCGTGAACAGCGTTCAATCACAGATCAGACCAGGCATCACTTCGAGGTTGGCATAAGCCGGTGAACGATGCTCATTGGTGTCACCATGCTTTTGACGTGGGAAAGAACATCACGAAGTCGAAGAGCTTTTTCAGAATATTGCCGCCGATTCATTTATTTGATGAAGATCAAGGACAAATCCATAACACGAGGACACGGTACTAAATTAAAATTTTGAGCTAATTCTCATTACTTCAGGTGAAAAGAACGTGAATTTTAACAGTTCGTAGCCCAGAGCGGAAAAGGCTTGATTCGGGACGAAATTGCGTCGAGAGCAACGTGGGAATCGAGAGCAATTAGACATTCCTTGAGCCGCGACCTCGTTGAAGTTTTACAAACCGTGAGGCAACTAACCAATGCCAACGACAATCTCACCCTGTCAGATGCCTATCCTCGACTACGCACGACGCAGAAAATATAAAAACAACAGTGGCGCGATCACTTCACTCGAAAAAGGAAAGCGAGGTGCCACAAAACCAAGTCCCACGACAACTGGAAGCCCCATTCAAAGGCAACAATCACCACAGTCCAGCTACCGCGAGCGGACAAGAGGTTGAGGAAAACGGCACCGCAAAATCTTCCCGGAAGGCACCACCAAAAGCGAAAAAGAAAACCGGAAGATGTGACATCACCGTCAAAGTCCGCGAATCACGGAAAACGAAACGTCACCCACACCCCTTGGCAGCGTTGGCACTGTAGGCGATGGCTCCTCGCGCAGTTCGTCACGGGTCGCCGTCATGATCGGTGCTCTGCTCGACTCGCCGGTGTAGCTTACCGGATATTCACTGCTGGCCCACTAGCCTACGTAAAACCGGTGCGTCACAAGCTCTCGTTTCCTATCTTCTTTTTTCTTGCCGTTTCCTGACACTTCGGTACCCACGCTCACCCAGTGTGACGGCTGGAGATACAAAAAAAGACGGGGTGGGGGGCAACCGCACATGGGCGCATAAAAGACAACACAGCGAGGAAAAGTAACAATTAGACGAGTCCGAGCTAATGGAAACGAGCCATCCAAGCGACCAGAGCGCCGCGTCCGGTCGGCTGGCCACAGTGGCTGCCGTTAAGGCACGCCGACATCATGCCCACGGGCCGGCCGCCGAGGCACCCACATGCTCAAAGGACCGTTTTGTGTACGCCGTCCGTTACCAGGGCTACCGACACCGCTCCACCTCCGGACTTTTCTTTTTTGGGTTGTTCTGTCCTTTCCTCCTTGCATTCTTTCTCCCCTTTTCTGTCGTCCGCTTGATCGCCGTGGCTTTCGACAGTTGCCGGCACGTTTCCTGCTCGTATTGTTTTTCTTTTCTTTCTTGTTTTTTTTTCTACACTCGTCACACTTCTTTCCCTTCGGTGGCCGAGCCGCCGAGCTGCAAAAGCGTTCTTTTTTTGGCGATTGAAGAAGCGGCGCGCGCGGCGTGCAATCCTCGCTTGTGTACTCCACCCTATACCACACGAGACGTGAACGGCTCCAGACCAGGGGCGTCCTCAGTGAGACAGGTTATTGCCACACCTTTTGCCCTCTAGAATGGCTCGACTTATGTTTTATAGCAGGGGACGGCTGGGTAGCTATATATATGCGTTTATATATTTTTTGGTTCCCTCGTTTGGACATGGCCCGCTCTGGCTTTCCGCGTTTGAAAGATGCTGACGTCGATGCCGGAAGGCGAGAGTGTGTGTAGAAATTTCCTGGAGGGCGAGACAACCACTGGAAACTCGCGTGTCCGATATCCCCAGGGTTACGCCAGGATACCTTAAAAATTAATTGAATTATGTGGTTTTACGTGCCAAAGCCACGATCTGCAAATGAGGCACGCCGTAGCGGGGCACTCCGGAATAATTTGGATCACCTGAGGTTCTTTAACTTGCACCTAAATCTTAGTACATGGGTGTTTTCGCGTTTCGCCCCCATCGAAATGCGGCCGCCATGGCCGGGATTTGAACCCCCGACCTCATGCTTAGCAGCCCTACACCATAGCCCTTTAGCAGCGGGGCAGCGTTTCGCCCTAGCTAAGGATTGCGCGGTTAAATTAAATAATTGATTTCGACATCGTTGAAAATGTCCGCGACTGCTTTCTGGCCGGCGTCTCCATTAACAAAGATTGCCCTAGTTCAAAGAATAAAGCATCACAACCTGAGGTCAAATGAGCGCATTCTGGGAATAAATAAGTTTTCGCAAACGTGAAACGTGCGTCGACTGTCAAATGAACAAATGTCATATAGTATGATGATTTCTGCAATGAAAAGTATTACATGCAAACCCCTCACCTCTTTATGCCTACATTTTTTTACAGCCCTCTCGTGATGTTTCTCATTTTAATTTTTAGGTCTAGCGGTAGCATGTCTGTCGTTTACTTCCTAAAAACAGTGAAGCGGCCGAACGCAGGTTGCTCCCAACCAAATCCCTCGATAAGCTTTTTACCCATACAGTACGTTGCATGATTCGACGACTAAAACTGCAAGCAACCTTGAGCCAGAGAAATTATTACAGTGCTTGAGCAGTAACTTATCGTTTCAGAGCCTTCTATTTTTCTGCTACTGCAAGAAAACAATGAACGCGCAACAAAGACACCTGACACGCAATCACGCATTGCCATTTCAGAGCACGCAAGGCACGCAAGAGATCATGGGAGATATTGCATACCACGGAGAGACTAAAGACTAAACCAAAAACTCGGCGATTGGGTGAATTAAGTTTGCGAGCGAAATAGACTTCTCTAATCAGTCAACCGATATAGGAACACGGAAAACGGGCGAGAGAGAAAGAAAGAAAGGTTAACGTCGTTTTCACTTGGCAATCCCTGGTCACAAAAAGCAGTGCGCTGCAAAATATGGAGCGCGCTTCAACGATTCTTCTGAGGACGTTAGTATATAAGATATCAATATTGACTGCACAGTGCCGTGTGTAGCAACAAATCAGCCGCACTTATGCTGTTTCCGTGAAACCCACTGGCCTACCAGCAGCTGTCCGCGGACTTGCGAATTTTCTAGAGACCTCCAGCCTTGCGTCGCGAGATCATTCTTTTTTTTTTTTCATCCTTTCTTTTTCTACAGCGAACCTGTCTATGGCTAGGGTTCGGTGCATATTTCGTGTCCGTCGACAAATCTGCGTCTGCAAAAGCTGAGCTCCCGAATTTGAAGCAAAATCGCTTCATTCTATACAAAGGCTTATACGTCTCATCACTTGGATATGCATTTTCAGTAGATTGCTTATCAATAGGCACTATTTTCAGAATCAGTAGACTCGCAGGTAGATAATAAGGGTTTCTCAAAGATTTGCCGCTGTGCGCCGGCCATGTGTACGCTCACACCGCCCTCCCTTTGTCGTCGTTCCAAGCGCTTGCGTGCCTAGTTTCCTTCCGCTCTCCCGGCGTGGCGGTCCCGTCGCACGTGTCTAGTTTCCTCCGGCTCCCCGAGGTGGCGGTAGTCTTTCAAGCGAATGTATGCCGCCGATCAAAATAAAAGTGTGTGTACGTGTGTCTTTCTCCGGAATGACTGCCGTCTCCGCTCAAGACAAATAAAATTTGCTCATACCTTTGGCCTAAATTCTGTGTTGCCTCTGTGTCGTGTGCTAAATTTGCTTCGCTCGTATTCCACCTTCACAGCAGTGGTATGGCGCGTGATTTTTTTTCGGTTTTATTTAAGTAGTGCAAGAATGGATACTTCTTTCTTGTTCTCTCTTAAATTATGAAGGTCAAAAGGAGTAGCCATCGCCAGCGTACGGGAACAATGGCTTCCACTTAACAATTAACTTTCATTTAAGAAAAAGTGGAGGTATCAGTAAGCACGGTTCCTATTAAGGGAAAGAGGAACGATACAAATGTAAAAATGTCAACGAATGAACGTAAACGCTTGCATAGCGCCGTGCACATGAACATTCACTACGCAATCATATACGCGGTCGTAAAGCTAAGCACAGCTGCTCATCATTCGCTCTGAAATGAGCTTCGTACGCACGAACAACGGCGCTTCGTACGATGGAGCTGCCGTCACAGTAAATGCAACAAAAATAAAAAAGAAATAAAGGAAAGAACGAAAGGAGACGCTATACTAACTCTACCAGCGTGAGTTTGCTCGGCAGACATGAATAATACACACGGCCAAATTACTCCAACAAATTTCGATAAGTTTGCAAACATTGTTATTCAAAGCGGTGAGCAACGAACGCGAATAGAAGTGTCAACACTGTGGACCACTCATTCTTCCTACAGTATGACCGCTGGTTTACAAACGTGCCGATTCTCTGTAAAGTAGTAGAGGCGGTTAGTAAGAAAACTACTCGGCCATCTTCCAGTCTTTTCACCCCCGGTACGCGACCTATGCAAATTCCTTCGCAGTGCAGGTAACAGCGGGCCACCCCTGAGTTGTTCACTGAGAAGACTGCGCACAGGATGCCCGTGTGATTCGCTTTAGCCACCCCGACATGCAGGCGTTGGTCTCTTCCAAGCACGATTGCATCAGCGCTGGATCTAGTCAAACAGAAAGACATAGCGCGAAGACGCGTTACCCGGTTACTGCTTAAAAAATAGTGGTCTTTCCATGAAGTGCGATATGCTAAAGCAAGCAGGAATCCATGAAGGTGTCAGCGTTCCGTGCTCGGGCAGCGCTTGGTATACGCTGCCTTTTCATTTGACTTAGTGTTCTTTACCACTCATAGGTTACACCTAGTGGCCGATCTCTGCAACAGCGGTGGCGATATGCACATAGCTATCGTTTCACATCAGAGGTAGGGTTGACACTCGAAAAGCTATGGGATATGGTAGAGTTTAATTTCTCCTCTAGGGCCCCTTTGGCATTGATAACGATTTTCGCAGTGTGCACAAACATTCGTAGAAAAACGCTTGTCCAGAGCAGAAATTCCACACTGATGCAGATGCGACGGAATTGGTTTGGTCGCAATTCAACGACCTGACATTGCGTGCGGTAAAACTGTGTCGGTCCTGACCACGACTGCCGAATATAAGAAAAAAAAAAATACCGTGAGGTGTCACGACTCTTCTTATAATGGTACACACTAAACATGTCCTGGACTGGGTCAGTCGAGCTTCGTACCAGTTCCCAGAGGAACCGGCCTGCGCATGGTTGTTTGTCGGAACTTTATACAAGGCCTACAGGATCAGATGCTGTAAACTGCGATGAGTTTCGATAACGTCAAAGAAGGTAAGGCGTGCAGACATGGACGCAAGAGAAGAGAACCAGACCACACAAATGCCACCTGTCAACTGAAGGACGCACTGTGGCGGAAAGGAAAGTAGACAAAAAAAAAAAAAAAACTTATCTGCGCATGCACAGGTATGGTAGCACCACCTGTCAATCAGAAACACGCGCGGGCTTACGAGAGAGATATCTGTTTAGGCATGTCATTTCTTCTTTATGCAAGTTAATCGAAGGCTGTCGCACGCATGCGCTTCCCCTATACTATTGATATACCAGGTCTCTACCATCAGACGAGTTTCTTCGTTCTTGTGCCTGTATAAAACAGCGCATTCGTGGAATTTTGGCGTTTATTTACAATCTCGACAGTGGAAATAAAGATAACAGCAGCATATGAAGAAGGTACAGTACAGCTCTATTACTTTTCGTCAGGACTCCGGCGTTCCGGCGAAGCGCAGTGATGGCTAGCTTATCTCACGTACGAAAAACAAGAATAATTCCGAGGTGAGTAACGAACAAGGTATCGCATGTCGCTCGTGCGCCATTACATGCCGCTAGCGTAATCTGAGAACGATTGCGATGGAACGGGCGTACGAAAGTTGATAGGCCCGAGAAAGCACTAAATCGGGCGGTCGCGACGAGCCAATAACTTTTCACATCTCAACAACGTACAGGAGACGACCGTTCATCTGCATATATAAACACAATCTCCGCTTGCGCAGAGACCTGAAAACGAATAACCGGTTTTGTACACGCTGTTTCACGCGACACGCTCGTCCGACAGGCGTCAGCAGACACGCAATCGTTCCCTTGTGCCAAAACCGCCGTCGTCTCTTCATTTACCTCTGCGATTCTAAAATAGATATCAAGCTCGTTCGCCAGCCACGCGGTGACCTTTTTTTGCGGCACAGACATATTGACCCCAGAGCGTCCACTTGTTTGTTTGTGTACTCAATGTTAAGTTAGCCCCTATAGTTTCCCTTTCCCCCATGAAGATAGGCTGGCGAGTCTAGGAATCGTGAACCTGTCACGATTCGTTTTATTTGGCAGATTTACAAGCGCGGGGTAATAATTTTTTATGTAAGGTAGATCAGTGGTAGCGCCGGCGTCTGGTTAGAATTTTTCGGTTTATTGAGTAGAGAGTTTATATCTGTATGGTACCATACAAATTTTGACGGAGAAGGAACATAGCAAAGGTTCAGGCTGAGGATGAGACATACTGGAAACCGTCCGAAAAACTTGGAAAGGTATGCAGTGGCAGTGTAGAAATACACTTTGCTTCCTTCGGCATGAATAAATTGGAATTAATGTGTGAGTATATGTATATGTATATGCATAACCGGAAGTGGGATATGCAGGTCTAACTCCGAATTGGTCTCTGGTTTCTTTCTTTCAGCTGCACAGCAGCGGCTCTCCTCCGCGTACTTTAAAAAAAAATGTATTGACAAGAGAACTCCCCCACCACATATAAAGTAAAAATAAAAAGATAGCGTTGTGTTTGAACTGCCACCGCATGAAATATGCAAACAAAACATTCGTAGCCGACCATAATAGCTTTGATTTTGAAGCCTGAGCGATGCCTGTTGTTCGAAACGATCTGAGTGGTCAGTTATTCTTTATTATTTCTCGAAAGCTTTCTCGCAGCCAAAGGCAGGCCAGCGCAACCAGCGATCGAACCTACAATTACGCCCCCCGCTCAGCAGGCAGCACAACATTTCAGGTGCTCAGCCACTGTGACGGGTTAAGGTCCCGAACAGACAAAAAGGCATTGCAGCTACGAACTCGAAAGCCACTTTACGGAGAAAACCAACTGGTTATGGCGAACAAATAACGACGCGCAATCTTTATATCAAGCTCTAGCTTGGCGATGTACGTTTAACGAGAGAGAGAGAGAGAGAAAAAAAGAAAATCCCGACACGGTGAACGCGGTAAACGCTTCACAAACTGAAGCGCCGGACAATGCGTTTTCCCACACGCTTCGAACCACGGTATTCCGTAAGATTGATCATAACGCAGCAATCGAAGACTCGAAACGCCCATCCGGCGTCTTCTTCTTCATGGGCCCGTTCGTACCTTAGAGTCTTGACCTGCGCGACCGCCTTGGTTCGCTCGGTTACGTCAGGCTTGGGTGGTTCTTAGTTACCAAACTACCACGCACTAGTGAACAATGCGTCTCCGTGAAGCGTTGCATAAGGACGGGTTATCCACCGGCGGTGAGACACATTCTCTCTTCGCCCTACAATGGCTGTCGCAGCTACTCGTTAGTGACGTCATCGTAATAAAGAATGACGCAATTAAGCGCTTAGCCTCCAGCTCGGCGGTGCATCGTGGCTGCAGCAAATTTTACAAAATCTGAAACAGTTTTCGACGGCACATTGCCTCGGAACGAGTTCGACGGTTGAAAGTTCGTTTGGAAGCAATTCTTTACGCCACCGTTTTCGCCGTTCCGACATTACACAGACGTGTTTACGCTGTTCTATGACCGTTCTGCGAGTTTATGCCAAGATATTGCAGCAGAACTGACGTCATCCTTGGCACTAATCTTGAGCACCATGGTGTCCTAACTCGCTACGCTATGATTGCAATCGGACGTCTTAAAATGGTTCATGAACGGCAGCACTCTGCTTTTACGCAGGGTTTTATTCAAATTAAAAAAAAACGATATTACAGCTGTTACATTCCTATGTGCAAATGGTGCATTATAACTCTTAGGCTCAGACATAAAGCTCGCACAAATGAAGAAATTAAGAAGGGTGAAGTACAAGAGGAAGACAGAACACAACAAACAACATGAAAGGTGTCGCTGTTTGTGCCATGGGACAACAAGAATCTTTATTTGTTTAGAAAGATCAGGTTGAACCAAATACCATACAGTTTGGCTGGCATAATCAACGCTACTTTGCCCCTAAGACGTGCTATATATAATTCGTAAGGGGCGTAAATGGGTCTTTAATTAAGTCCTAGCTGCAAGCCCAATAAAGCCATTACAAAATGAGCTTGCTGGTATATTCTTTCCCGCGAGTACACATTAGCTCAGTTGGCTGAGCCTTTTCGTTGAGAAAAGTTAGGTGCGGTTTGCCACCAATACGCCGGTCGCTTTCTCTGGGAAAAGGAGTGAGAGAGTGTACGCATGCCTACAGCACTGGATTAGTTACTTATCCATTCTACTCTCTCTACACGGCGGCGCCGACATACGAAACATTGGTTTAATAAATACCCGTAATTACAGCGACATTCATGGTTATCCACTTTTTTAGTATTGTGGCGACTGCTTTTAGTTTTGAATAGTTTTGATTCCCCTATCGATCACGGGCACCGTGTTGCTGCTCACATTGAACCCGAGTGTGTGTCCTCTGGGCTCGCCCCCCGTATGTGCGCGAAGGGCAAGCGTTGCATTCTGTGCACTTACAGCGCGTTGATTATAGGAATTATGAATTTAGCTAAGGTGACGCTTTGATGAAATTTATATTGCTAACTGGTTACTACACTGTTTACTAAAATTACGGGCCGTTATTTTTGTTTGTATCTATAGAATTCCCCACTGCCTTGACCCCAGGAACAATTTTCAATAAAGTTTTGTCTCTCTCTATCTCGCTCTCTCTCTCGACTTTATAGGTTTAGTGACCATTGTATTTTGCCACTGTGAGTGTTTTCAGGGTCGAGTGGCTTAGAGCAGGGGCGCTGTAATGTAAAGCTATTCCAAACTTTTCTATTCGGTTTCTGCAATCCGGCCTCCAGGATTGGTCAACCATTCCTTCGGGCCGGCCTCACATCGCCTGTCTGTCACGCGACCTCACGGGAACGGCGAAAACCCCCATCTGAAATGACGCGTACCCACTGATTATGTATAATGAGACTGAATAAAATAAAAATAATGATTCCTAATTGTACGCCTTGTTGGCCCTTAGCCCACCGCTATTGGTAAACTGTTTTTTCAGGTTGCGCCCACTTCGCCTGTCTGTCACTCGACGTCAAAAAAACCTCGAGAGCTTACCACGTCATAGTGACGTGCAAGCATTAAAGATGCAATAATATGCCCAACAAGACTGACCTTTTTTCGGAATAGCCGGAGACTGCCCCATTCCGAAAGGAACAGAAGACGTCTGCCTACCAATCGCTCAGGTACTAGCTACTTAATTAGGGCTGCCGAGGAAAACGAATCATTTTTTTTTACCTGGCAGTATAATGTTGCCGAGCCCTTTCGACACGTATATGATATCGCTTTGCCAATTATTAATCGTTTCATCGGCATTTGTAACTTTCCCGTGGCACGCCGCCACGATTTTCGACCAGCCACCGCAAGTCAAGCATAGGAAAGCAGCCCATTTCCAGACTACGGCACTACCCTCCTCATCAGCTTATCTACTTTCGCTGCGCTAGCTCTGCCCCATGCGAACCTCTCACCACTTCTGCGCCCTCCTTGCCTCTTGACAGTCAATAAGATTCGAAAAACCTGCCAAGGTAGGCAATGCTATTCGCTTTGAAAGCAAACAGATGCTACCTCCTACAAATCCTCCATACGAACGCAACACCGCGCTACTTGGATTCAGCGGCGGTTTAGGACGCATCTTGAGGTAGCAGCCCAAGGGCAGCAAATTTGCTTGTGCTCCAGTGTCGACTTTTAGGTCTACTGGCACGTTCTTAACTTGAACTCGCACCGTCTAGTCACGTTTACTATTTCCTAGATTTGACACGTCCAGAATGTCAAAATTGTCTTCGGAGCCGAGAAGCTCGTGAACTTCCGTGGAGGCTTTGCAGGATATGGCGAAATGGTTACGCCTATGACACTTCCTGCACAACTGCCCGAAGGCTGGACATCTTCGTGGTGCATGCCTGCGCCCACACTTCAGACACTTGGAAAAGGCGGGTTCTTCTTTTGGTGGAAAAGCTTTGCGATTGGGAGCCACGCCTACCGGATCTACTTGCTTATGTTCGCTTGCACAGATTTCTTGATGCGCTGCTGCTGCTTCCGCGGCTTTGCATGCCAGCTCTGCCTTTTTCAGGGTTAAGTTGTTGTCCCTTAACAGCTTTTCTTGAAGGTTGCTGTCTATGGTCCCGTACATGATCTGGTCCCTGATCATCGACTCCTTAAGGGTGCCAAAGTTGTACGTTCCTGCCTGAGTCCTCAGATCCCTTACAATATGTTCAAAGGGTTCTCCTGGCGTCTGAATCCTTGAACGAAATACATAGCGTTCGTGCACTTCGTTACTCTGTCCTGCGAAATATGCATCGAACTTCTGCATGACTGCTATCCTCATATTGCTGGTAGTCGAACGTATTAAAGATCTCTATAGCTCCCTCACCTGCGACGCTTAAGAGGAGCGCTGTCTTTGTTGCTTCCGTTCGAGGTTTCGCACTGGGCTCCGACGCAGTCAAAAACAACTCGAAGCGCTGCTTGAATAGCTGCCAGTTCTTGCTGATATCCCCATTAGTGCGTAGTGGGGGCAGTGGTTTCAAAAAATCCATGCTGTACCTGTTTAGGCGCTAGCTTCGGTTAACTTCTGACACCATGTATCGTTTGGCGCCGTTGGGCCATCCTGACAGTCCGAGCGTAACGGGAGGAATCATGTCATGTTTATTGAGCAAGGCTTTATATACATGCCTGGATCGGGAGAGGGCAACACTGATATAACTTGTACTTATCGGCACGTGTAGTACATGCCGATGTCATCCGATACAGAGGAGAGTTTCATTGGGCGGGTCAAACAACAGTGCGGGTCACCGCCCGATCCTTGCGTCGTCAGTTACGTAAATCTGACGTCAGGAGATTGGAATAAAAACAGATTGGAATAGTTTTACGTTATAGGGCCCCAAGATTGCTCATTCACTTTGGTTTTTCCAGTTACACTTTCTGCAAGTGCTTTTGTCTCGGCCACCCTCACTATCCTGTGAAGATATTCCGTTAAGTGCGTATAGATTGCCATTGGACTACACGCAGCCGACATAAATTGTTTACAACGACACTCGTAAATTCTTGGCATAAATCTGCATTGGTCACTCAGACTGGATACGAACAAGAACCCGTGTGCATTCGGCACTGACAATTGCTCACAATTGGTGCTTACATTTCATTCGTGTGCAGATTTTGGACGCTTTGCATGGGCAGATTTTGTGTGCACACAAAAATTGCAGCGAACTGAGCTTTATTTTATCTAGCTACCTCAGAAGGGCCAGAGCTCCCTATGTACGCCTAATGAGATTTTGTTGTTTGATAAGTTGTGCACTGCCTGTAAATACGTACCGCGGTGGTCGATCACTGGCTGTATGGGCCCTTGTTCAGGTGAGAACGAGATGGAAGTATTGAATTCCGGCAGCCGCGGCAGTAGTTCAATGCAAGCTGTACACAAGAGCCGTATAGTCAGACGCACGTAGCAACGGAACTGTAGCATTCAGTCTCCTATTACGCGGAATTCTTCATCTCACACTGAGAAGTTATGGGAAATTAAGCAGCCTGCAATCAATCAGACTTGGCATTTTGCTGTATAGAGAACGAAGCAGATCTGGGGCAAAAACCACCCAGGTCCACGTATACGACTATATACTCTTGCCAACAATTTTGTCAAGCAGGCTTCCGACACGTCTCAACGGGCTTAAGCAATCCGATCAGCCGTCTCTTGAAGCGTCATCATGGCAGATAGGATGGTTGCGAGGCACGTACTGTTTCCCACTTAATGCTATAACATAGAAGTTGATGTTAACCTGCCTTTTTCTTTTTTCTGTGCTGCATAGAAGACGGCTGTGACAAGAACTTGCCGCACTCCCGCGTGAGCACAGAATGCGGAATTCTTAAATTCCCGCCAGTTTTATTCTACGCAGCTACCTGTATTCACAAGGCAAGCTGTGTCTACCTAATTTTAGTGTGCAACACAATCCGGCATGGTTCGTCAATATTCAGCGCCTTATTTCATAACGATCGCTCTTTGAGGTTCGCCGTGTGAATACGAGATAGATGGCTGAGCTCGGAGATGCAGGCGTTTCATTGATGCGTAGCTCACGCAGTTTAATGTTAATGCATTCTTTACGGGGCGGACAAATCTGCATTCTATATTGTCACATCTGTACGATCATGTTTTTGGTTTCGACTTCCTTCTTGTGTTTCCATTAAGCAGCTTAATTCCTTTAACTAGTGTAGCTTTCAATTAGCAGTTATTTTCGGGGACGTTCGTTCGATTGCAATAACTGAATACCGTGGCGTCTTGTTTCTCCTATGTTTCCCTGCGCGGTATTTCTACAAATGCCCACACTGCGATCAATACGCAACGCTTTACCACATGGTATGGGCTTGCGCAAGCACACCACAGCTGACACCCATAACGCACCCCACCACGTGGCTATGGGAGGCAGCGCTGTCCAGCTCCGATTCGACGGACCAGCTCAACCTGGTCAATCGAGCGAGAAGGGCAGCCAAGGCCGCTGGACTCTTGGACAGAGGGGGCCACCCACTGCATAGCAGAAGATCTACCTATGCTTGTGTGCTCTTTTGTATGAAGTCTACTGTCTCTCTCTCTCTCTCCTATGATTCTCCCCTTTATTTGATTTACGGTCAGTTGATGGTTGGGAAAACCAATTTGAACATTGCTGCAGGGAACTCTCTTCACCTTGTTTCATCATTCTTCAGTTATCGCACAATTTACAGCATTTGCAAATACAGGCGACGAAAGAGTTGACAACGTTGTAAGCTACATTCAACTCAATCAATCAAGGATTCTGCCAACTCAAGTTGGCAGTTCATGTCAAATAGAGCACAGTGCGTAAGACGTGGATCGGTCGGTCGGTCGGTTGGTCGGTCAGCCGGTCGGTTGGTCAGTCAGGCCAAGTCAGCTCCAGTCAATTCAGCCAGCCAGCGAGTCAGCCAGCTAGCCATCCAGCATACTGAGGACCTTTTTATTGGAATCTGCGAGCCTTCTGACCTGGCTCTCTTTACCGCATGTTCCATCTCCAGCTTCCATTGACATGACTTGGTTCACGGCTGAGAAAGATATGTAGAGAGGTGAAAAATGACAACGATGAATTTTCAAAAAAGAATTTTATAAGGAGCACATGTTGAGATCTCGCTGTGCAATTTCGTGTCCATTGCGCCGGATTCAGCTAGCCTTAGTTGGACACGCACTCCTTGTAACGCCTCCGTCCAGTTTCCTCGCTCTATGCATATAAAGCTTGATTTTGCAATTATTGTTCGTAGTACATGCAATAACCAAAGCGGCGTATATGCCACTTGTCTACATACCGACCTTGGCGACACACTATAACGGCATTGTCAGGCATCCAGTGTGGCCGGTGGCAAAAGGACGTACACTACGGCCTTGGCTGAAGAACGTGCAAGTCGTCAGGGTCGACGAGCGTTGCACGTTGCATATGGGGTGCGTTATATGGACACGAGCGCGCGTGCGTGTGTGAACCAGCAGCCGCGAAGAATTGACCTTCGATGCGTGCGATGTGAACGGCAAACGGTGGTGAGCGTTTCGACAGTAGCAATAAAACGGTTAGCGGCCGTAACGGCGTCGACGGACGTCCCGTCGCCGCCGCCGCCGGGATTCCCACAACTGAGACGTCAAGGTCGTGCGTAAGGTGACCCACGGACCTTTAAGCGTGGGCGTTTGGCATGCGTAATTCTCAGCTAAATATTTGAAGACCCCTACACAGGACTTAGAAATTTCTACTCTGGATTCAGGAAAGTAAGTCAGCAACCTTAGCAATGTTGTATGAACTGTTAACAGAAAAGCAGCAGTGATTTTTGTGAGAATTCTGATATATTGAAAATAGTTTGCCTGTGACAGGATTCTCGTCGTTAAGAAAGCACTATACTTGCATACCCTGTAAACACGGGTCATGATGAACCCGAAGCTCGTATTTGTACGAAGAAGTATTTTTTCTTCTTGTGTGAGTCAGTTCGAGACCACTCCAGCAACTCGAACTTGTCTGAAGTATGCCGTTTATAATCGCATATGCGAAACAAGTGCTCCACAGGGGTGAAAATTACGGCGCCATTCACACTCGGCGGTGGGAAAGGCACACATTAATTCGTCTATGATGACAAACGCATTCTTGGTGCTACGTCTCTACTAACTACTCTTGCAGTACCGTTATGCAAGCTTCAAGAGGCGCAGCAGACTAACAAGACAAGAATGGCTAACGTTTCAAAGCACACAGATAACAATTACCTGACCACAGTGCGAGCACAAAAGAGTCGTTAGCACGACTGCTTTTGCCGGCGAGAGCGTAACCTATATAAAATAACAAAATAAAGGCCATTTGAGCAACGTTAACGGTTCGGGTACGCTCCTGAACGAAAACACAACGCCGAATACCTCGCGGTAACGTCGCAAATCGCGCATGCGCCGCCTCTCGGGCGCCATCGAAGGAGGATACATGGCAGTGCGTATACACGTGGGTTCGCTTCCATTAGCCCTCGGGGCTCTCTGTTCGGCCTATAGTGCGTCCCACGGGCACAACGAGAAACCGTAGACGAAGACAAAGGAGGACGTAAGACAAGAAGAAAAGAAAAAGAACCTGCAGAATGACATCGCTCGATGGCGGCCGGAAGTGGCTATCTAAAACGCCCATCAAACGAACACTTCCCGTGTCTCATAATCGCCATACCCCTTCCCACCCCCTCCTCCTCAAGGCTGGCATAGACAAGTCGCGACCCAGGCTCTCTTAGTAAGAAAACAAAAGCGACAAAATACGCAGAGAAGGCTCCGTAACGCACAACCTTTAGCCTTCTCGGCCATTGTTTTTTACCCGCCGCGAGCCGATCGTCGCCGATCCCGCAGTCAGAAGCAGGCTGCTTAAGTATGCGCGCCGGAGTCGAAGAGCTGTCCCGCCATTCACCGCGGGGATGGCCGCACGCACGCTGACGAAGGGGTACACGAGCACCTATATGCTTTCCGCGCCTATATAGCTTCGAACAGCGGAGGCACATGGACGGCGAGCGAGAACCACGTGAGCTGCCTTTCGCGGCGACGCGGGTGCATGTATATATCTGCACGCGCCGTCCGCTGCTTGCGGTTGAAGAGCACTAAGAGCTTTGGAGACGAGTCAGCGGGCGCAGAAACAAACACGTGGCTGGCTCGCGAAGACAAAACGCGACGACGCTGTGCGGGCCCATCACCGCCGTCACAATCACGCAGCACAATCGGCCCGAATAAAAGCGAAGCAAGAGGCGGGGTCGGTCAGCGCCGACATTGTTTTGTATCGAAGCGCCTCTTGCATGATGCGCGGTGGCGTCGCCGGGCGTCGTGAATGTCTCTAGGTCAACGGGCGACGGAAGCGAAGAGACGCGAGAACGCGGGGCGGGCTACTTTGACGAAAGAAGACAGCGGGAAGACAAAGCGCACACGATGCATCGAGGTCGCGGAGATTCAATAAACTATGTATACTCGATGCTCTACGTAATTTCGAACGAAGAATCGCCCCTGCGGTGCCTGAATTCTGAATAACAGAAGCATGCGTTCCGTCGTGTCAGTTTTGCTGGCGGAACACCGACGTAGTACTGCGATGAAAACTCGTTCACGAAAGCGAAGGCAGGATTTTGTCACAAGTAATGCAGTTCGGTTGGCAGTAGTTCACACTATGTTACTAAGAACATATGCAGGCACGGTGCAGATGACCCACAGCGCCGTACGGTGCAGTGATCAGTGCATGGGCTTTTTTTAAATGTTTATACATACTCTAACTAGATCGATAGTAGCTAAAGGCAGATGAGCTTCGCATGGCTAAACCGCTTCGTCACCTATACATTGTGTGCCGGCGAAAAGCTAAATGTTAGAAATTGTTAACAAAATAAAACAATGCTTGTCAGCAAAATACCAACATCCTGATGGAACGAGCAATACCACTTCAACATTCAATGTAGTGCAAAGTAAAAGGCAAACATCACATAGTGAGCTATCTTGCATTACTGACCTTAATAACATTGGCAGAAAATCACAGGTATTACAGATATTTTGCTTGGTAGTTAAAATTGTAAAAAAAAGACTAGTCCGTTTCATATTCAGCTCAATAAAAAAATTATAAGTGCGCTTCAGAAGAGCTCTTTAACATTATAAATGTAAGCAACAGCAGGACAGTAGTTAACGAAACAATAGTTACATAATTAACAACAATAATCACGAGATAGAGATACGCGATAAGAATTCTGCCCACGGCACGTGATGCTTACTACAATCATCGGCCGAGGTCCATTTTATGTTTAAATGATTAAAAAATGCACGTTATTTGAACTTGAAGCTTTTTAAACCCACACAAAACACGCCGATCGCACCAAGAGATTTCATATCTTCACGCACTGTTGTCTCTACTCGTACAACGTTTCGCTATAGCAACGGTGGGGATGCGGGTTGTACAACGCCCGTGCGTCCCGTGTGGTACGAGCATGTACGAAAGCCCCTGCACCTGCTGTTGGCAACGTATACATGTGGCATCAGCGCCAAGGTTTTACGCACTTTTAATGTTCGGCTGGTAACGACCACCGCAGTTAAGTCCTCCCCGTCTTTATGATCAGATGGTTAACGCGTCCCCAAGTCGCCAAGGAAGAAAAAAGAAAGAAAAGATTCCTTTCGTACCGTAAACAAGCTGCGCTGGTTTATTACGCGGCCATAAATATATAATTAGCGACTGTGTTCCAGTGAACACGAGAGTTATCTTGTCAGGAAGCCCGATATACCACCTGAGATGGATTGGCACCGTCGAATTTTCCCGAGGCACCTACTACACGACGTGATAAGCCGACAAGATGAAATTATCTTCTTGAGAAATGCCATGTTGTTGCCATGTTTTTGCCATGTTGTAGCCATGTTGTAGCCATGAATGCCATGTTACTAGTAATACTGCAATATGGGGCTTCCTGGTGGAGCAACATGGCTATAGTTGCGCTGATTCGTATAGAGCGAAAAAGGACGCGTTAACGACAAGCTCGCACAGGCAAGGTGACACGTATAAAAACTGCAGTTGCGAGTGGTGCATCATCTTGTCTGCGTCGTTATCTTGTGCACACCTTTTTCCCTCTGTTTATTGAATTTTGTCTCTCCTTCCATCGTTCTTTTTCCCCTCTCCTGTTTACCGCAGCACACTGGCTTACCACTGGCTTACCAATCTTCCTTCTCTCTTTACCTCCTTCCCTCTTTTTCTCCTCTTCTCTACAGTGGACAGGATGCGATGATAATTTGCAAAGGTACGCCACACTCAGGAACAAACGTGAATCTCCCGCTGAAGAGCTGCGAAAGTGAAATTGACCTGCAATGGCCCGCGGCGGCAAACTTAAGTAGTTCCTGGCGGCTTTCACTTTACGCTTCCCGCCCTAAATAACCGCGCAACAATTGTGACTCAATCACGGTGGCAGATTCCCGGGAAAAGGTGCACGCGGAACAGGGACAGCCGTGTACCTTTAGTGAGGATAGAAGCAGTAATGACCGCGGCGTATAACTAGTAAATGGGACAGCACTTACTCAAATTGCCGGCTAGTTAGTGAATGTCTGCCGGGACTACTGCGCACCGTGTGTCGACCGAATTAGCTGAACTGGTGAAAAGGCCAGTAGGTCAAAAAGTTTGCGCACTGCTCGACGATTTAGTTGTTCGTAATGTGACAGGCGCACGCGAGGTGCACGGAAGCTAATTGGGAGTTGAAGAGCGAAGGCGTGAACTCGCTTTGTATTTCTTATCAGGAGCCGTCTGACTGCGGTGCGTTGAATTGCCGTAAGCATTCTATAGCGAGCGAGAAACGCGAATCTATGCACGCGTTTCTCTATATTCCCAAAATGGAGACGGGAGCACGAGTTGAAGGAAAGCGTAAGCGGCTTCATTTGTCGACGTTGAATGAGAGCAACAGGCAGCCGGGTGAAAGTACGAAGTAGTTCAAAATTCAGTGTACAGGAAGTGAACAAGCCAACAAAAGAAAGCTGAAATATGTATATATCATATCAAGCCAACCAGTACATACACCAAGGACAACATAAGGGAAATCACTCGCACTTACTAGGTGAATTAAAGAAATGATAGATTAATGGCAATGAAAGTGGATGGGGGGTAATTCTAGTAGGAAAACATAAATAGCCCAGACACTGTATGGGAAAACGGCGCCGCGGTAGCTCAATTGGTAAGAGCATCGCACGCGTAATGCGAAGACCTGGGATCGTTCCCCACCTGCAGCCAGTTCATTCACTTTCACTTCCATTAATGTATCATTTCTTTAATTCAATTGGTCATCATCATCACCATCAGCCTATATTTATGTCCACTGCAGGACAAAGGCCTCTCCCTGTGATCTCCAATTACCCCTGTCTTGCGCTAGCGTATTCCAACTTGCGCCTGCGAATTTCCTAACTTCATCATCCCACCTGGTTTTCGGCCGTCCTCGACTGCGCTTCCCTTCTCTTGGTATCCATTCTGTAACCCTAATGGTCCACCGGTTATCCACCCTATGCATTACATGGCCTGCCCAGCTCCATTTCTTCCGCTTAATGTCAACTAGAATATTGTTTATCCCGGTTTGTTCTCTGATCCACACCGCTCTCTTCCTACAATTCAATGAATTGGCTTCCTATACGGCTTCCTATATATATATATATATATATATATATATATATATATATATATATGCATGATGTTGCCATAGTGTACGCTAGCTAGCTACTCTGGCGAAAGCCACTGAAAAGGAGTGGTGACAGAGCATGATGTGCGGGTCTGGAAGACGGGAATCGAATTTATACACATTAGCATATAACAGCGCGGTTTACTGAAATCCGGGACGAGAACAAGCAGGAAAACGACAGAAACGTGGGTATTAAGTGTAGGGAAATTGCAAAGAGCATGTGTTAACCTAAGTAAGCAGTCTTCAGATCCAACGCCCTTTAAGGACTACTTAACGCTTCTGTAAGAAATGGACGCCCATACCGATTAACTTGAGAGCGAGATGCTTAAAGTCCGACGACGTGCCCCAAATTAGCTGAGAAACTAGGAGTCATACAGCAAATACACTGTAATGACGAGGAACGCCGGGACATAGGCAGCAGGATTGCCAACAGCATCGCGTGCCGCGGAGGCTCGAGCTTTCGAACTGTACTCGGTGAAGCGCGCTACCGGTCATCGGCCCTTAGTCGAATAAACCTCCTTTATAATACTATGGTCAAAGCCCGTGAGTAGGGCACCTATCAAAACATTGCCATTATACTGCCTCTCGGTTTGCGGTGGAATGTCTGCGAGGTGTGAAATAATCGTCACGACTTGTCTGGTGGGCAGTAGTGTGAACTCCACACAGATGCGCCTATAGGGGAGAGAAGAAAAAAAAAAGCCCACGCAATAACAGCTAGCTTCATTCGGTAACGAAATAATGGTCCAAAAGAAAGCAGGGACACTTGGCAGGACTGCTGGCCTAAGTCGAAGCGAATGCGCCAACGTTAGCTCGCTGCTATAGGGAAGAACAATAGAGAGGGAGCGGGGGGGGGGGGGGGATGAGAAGCAAAGACAAAAAAAGGGAGGAGGAAGGAAACGACCGCGAATGATTTCTCGAGTTGATTCTCTTTCGGCTTTGCGATGTGCGCCAGAACAAGCCAGACGGAAAGCTCGGGACGCGGGGCCAAACCGCTATCAGCGGAAAGGGCAAACGGGGTGCCACTATACCATTCGTCAATCACAGAACAATCCGCGAAACTCCGGACGATTCGCATCGCTTTGTTTTTTGTGTTGCCGTCCGTTTCTTTCAATGCCCGAGAAACCAAAGCTCGTTCGTGTGTTTGTCTATGTGTGTGTGTGTGTGTGGGAGGGGGGGGGGGGGCAGTGAGTACACTTTCATTCATTTTCGATGGAGGAGGCAGTCACGTAGGTTCATTTGCCCGGCGCGCCATAGTTCCGAGGCACTGTCTGTACCCCGCCGGTGGTCATTCTCGAGAGACGCCGCCGCGCACCTAACGACCCGCCCATTTGCGATCACGCGGGACCAATAGGGCGATGACGAAATGCCAAACTGTGTCGACGAAAGCACGACCGGGTTGCGTCATCGGCAAGAGCTACACCGCATACCAGCGAAGGCACGCAGGTCCATCATCTATCGGGCAGATTGGAGCGGTGGCCAACGCGGCCTAACCCCGCTGTTGACATGAAGCATCACCAGTGGGGAATTGTTCGCTTCGACGACGAGCGATCGCCAGGACCGGGCGTCTATCTGTTTCGGGTGAAAGATGCACGCTGCTCTTCAGCAGCTATAATAGTTTATCATCATCGTCTAAATCACGTTTCCTCAAAGGACTTTGTCTTGTGGGATAAAACCTTAGGCTGAAAATGATGCGTCAAGAAAACTGGCTCCATCACAGCTTGTTAGTCATTCATAGCGTGACCTGAACAGGAGAAAAAAGAAAATGTTCACATTTCCTCGCGGTCACATTGCAAAATGAAATTCTTCGGTTTTACCTACCAAAACAAGGACATGGTTATGCGGCACGCCGTAATGATGGACTCCCGATCTGGTTTGACTACGTGGGGTTCTTTAACGTGTACCTGAATCTGTGTACAGGAACGCTTTTGCATTTCGCTCCCATCGAAATTCGGCGGCCGTGCACCGGGATCGAATCCACGACCTCATGCGCAGCAGCGCAACGCCGTAGCCATTGCGCTATACCGTGGCGGGTCAGCTTTGATCAGATCGGTTGTAGCACAAGAGTAGGTTTCGTTGAGTTGTGTGCTTGCTACCGAACGCTAATGTTAATTTAAAAAACACACACAAAACAGCTACAGTGACAAAAAAAGCAAATGCAAATACAGTAATACAAAAGTGAATAATAAGAACAGGTATATCCAGCAAACATTGGTTTAGAGTCAAAGAAAAAGGCATATAGTAAACATGGTAACAAACAAACTTGCGTGAGATACGAGATCTACATCAGTGATGCTGGCAATTACTGCTTCGAGATAGTGCCCGACGTTAGTGATGTTTACCGACGGAAGGTTTCGTCTGGGCAACGCGATGATCAATCCAGATACGAATGAGTGAACACTGAACAACTCAATAACGCCGTCAGGTCCCCTTGTCAAGGAGTTGGCTCCACGCTGAGGTTTCGGTTGTATGAAACACTGTCGATAACTTCAAGTCTCGATCATTTTGTGAACCTTTTGACTTATAGTTAACACGGTACGACGTCCACTCCAGGGCTTCACTCGCTCCTCGAACGGTCCGCGCAAAGAAGCGGGCATGCAGCCGTCATCGCTCCATCCATAGAACACGGGCATCTTCCCACGCGTGTCATGTGAGCCACTGACAACGACCGACGCCGCCTGTGACCGGGCACGCACATTCAACGCCGGGGCACCTGTTGCGCATTCTTCGCGGCCGAGGGGTTTAATCGGTCCAATTACTAGCGTGCACTTTCTTGCGAGCTTTCCCATTCATTGTTGCCCGAGACTTCCGTCCAAGAGGACGACGGCGACGACAAAGGCGATGCAACAGTGGAGAGGTATAGATTAAGAAGAAAAAAATTTGCAACAGGCGACGTCATTGTGTTCTCCCGGCAGCCCCGCAGAGGCGCCGGAATCTGTACAAGGTATAACGCACCGAAGGCGAAGAAGAATGTTCGCAGCTTCGCGGCGCATAGCAGAGCGGGCGAGCTGCCAAAACCAGAGAATGGGATGGGCGTGTCGTGGGTTCACGCGTGTCGGCGTGGTTACGAAACGAAGAGCGGACGGGTGCAAAGCTCGCCCGCGAATGCGCAACACTGTATAGCATCCATGCAGGATTTTTGTTGCGCTGCATAATACGCGTAGGCCATGCGGATTCAAAAGATATCCGTTTTCTAGTGCTTCTCTTTGTTTCTATACTTCAGCGTGACCTTCAAGGTGGGCGCGAAATTCTCGAGAGTCACGCGCGGCTTTCGGGCGTGCATTGTGCGCACTTGCGAGACAATCGCGTTTTATATCGTACTGGGCGAGTGTACATTTCTTTTTCGATATGGGCCAGAACATATTCCATGTACCTTGCTTGTCTTGATGCCTACGTATGGAGACGCATAGCAGTGGCCGAACAAAGGAAGCTTGCGGCTGGAGCCAACGTTTAGAGAAGTAGAAGTGTTCTATGGTAACGGTTGCTTTCATTGGCAGTGTTCCATGACGGCGTGTAAAGCCTTTGGACCGTTAAAGTTTAAATAAATGAAATACTAAGTAATACCAAGCAAAGCAGTTGTAGCCATGTCGAAGACAAGTGTTCTTGCTGTAACGTTGGACTCCATACTCACACTTCCTTTGTTGCGGCCATCCGTTGGTCACTTCGTCATCTACCTGTGACCCTTTTGCATTGGTTGGATTCAAGTTGATTTAGCTTGTAGCAGGCAGTGGCGGCGAAGTGCGAAAGCCGATTAAACAGCATGGAATCTTCGCATAAAAGCCATTGCGATACGCCATAACGCATTGCACAACAATGCCAAACGCGAAAATTGTGAGGAGATACACTATACCGTGCTTGACCTTAAACCTATCGTTCTCAGTCAGCGCTGTATTACTAACTCGTGGTCCTATCCTGCAAGCAGAACGCGGAAAGCTAATCAGCAACTAGCGCCATATATCTGCTTTCAACTTTTAACAGACGTTTCAGTTTCAGTTATCCTTCGTGAAGCAGCGAAGGATGCCTTACAGGACAATATCCTAAGATAAAAAGAGAGGGAGAGAAGTCATAAGGGAAATGCAGGGAGGTTAACCAGGCTGAGCCCGGTAGGCTACCCTGCACTGGGAAAGGGAGAAAGGGGAGTGAAAGAGAGAGAGAGAGAGAAATAATTTGATATAGGAAAAATAGGGTTAAGGGGGCCGGAGGGTGGGTCCTTAGTCCAGGACTCCAGCGGCCACCGCCACGCGCCGTGCCTGGTCGAGGAGGCTCAATTGAGTCTCCAGGTCAGTCCGGGCGAGGATGGCTGCCCAAGGCTCCCTAAAGGAATTTTGTGCTAAACGGGGTGAATTTGAATTTTGGGGTCGTGATTGGCACTCCCATGTCACATGGGGCAAGGATGGCCTCCCCCCACACCAAGGGCATTGACTGGCATACCTGGTTGGCCAGGTGGCATGCAATCGCCCCAGGTGTGGGTAGGTGTTTGTCTGGATTTTTCTGTATAGCTGAACCTCCTCCACTGTTAATTGCAGGTTTGGCGCGGCGAGTTCTTGGCGAGAACGACGTTGATGTTCTAAGACATCACATGCTAATATTTGATTGTTGTTTCCGATTGGGGTGTCATTCCTTGCTCGGATTGACGTCTCGCGAGCAAGAGCGTCTGCCCCTGTGTTACCAGTGACACCAACATGCCCCGGACACCATACAATGTGATGTTCTTGTCTTAGTCGATCGCCCAAGATGTTAAGGGCGATCCTAGGGATTCTTCCGTGGAGGAAGAGTCGGCAGGCCACCAGGGAGTCCGTAAGGACGTAGGCGGGCCTGTCTTCTCCCTCCCATGTCTTTATTGCCAGGGCCACTGCAGCCGCCTCCGCTGTGCTGGTGCAGGCTGTGCGGACTGAAGCTGTTGTTATGGTTCTTGGAATACCGGAGGGTCTCGAAGCAGCCACGATAACGTGTCCCTTAATGTTCCGTGCTGCCTCTGTGTATATTGTGAAAGAGAAGTTCACCCTTTGCACACACAGTCAACTTGTTCATCGCTGAGATAGTCGCAGACGGTCACACAGGTTGGTGCATTTCGAAAAATGCAGCAGCGCCTTTCTATACAGCCTTGCACATAGCAGACGCACGAGGCCACGGGCCCAAGATCATCTCTGTAAACGGTATGTCGTCTAAATGCCCAGTATTCATGCTACGACGTAGATTGCTGTCGTATAGACTGTACCTTGTTTCTCTGAAAATATGCAAGAACAGTTAGTCAAAACTTGAGTCTGGAGGTGATATAGGCTTCCAAAAACTGTTCTGAGATAGAAAAGCTAGACTACGTAGTATGCACGTGTGATAGTAAATGCCCTCCACTTGCGCTTAGGTTTGACAGCAATGAGGAGGTGTCACACGTTCACGAAGCGAATTTTAGCCTCTGATAAACCCAGATCGGTTTCGTATATAAATAAAATATTGGTATATTGATATGTTTAACTCATCATCAGAAAGAAGCAGCATTGTGCCGCGAGCACAATGCTGCTTTTTTTGCCCCCATGTCCCCCCCCCCCCCCCCCCCCTTGTCTCGCCTTCACACCGCAGCGATCTAATAGAATCGATGAGTTGCGCTGGCTCGTACACCTGAGGGCGATTGAAAAGACTTCACAGTGGCGCGCGTGCGAGGAGGGTTATTACAGGACGTTCCCCCCCCCCCCCCCCCTTTTTTTTGTTCCCCTCAAAAGCGTGCACAAATGCAAGGTCTCGAACAATGGGATTCAGCTCAAAAAACGCCAGCTGGCGCAGTCTCGTCCGCCGAAGACGCGCGCACTCTGTACCTCGCGGGCCAAGTCGACGCATATACGACGCCGTCGGCGAGGAGACGACCTCGTCGTGCGCCGACAGAAGACGAGCCGAGACTCTGGGAACGCGGCTGATTCTCGTCGCCTTCTCGATTCGTGACAGCAGCGGCGAGGGTCGAGCAACCGCAGCGTGGAGCGTTTCGTCTGACGTACACGCCTCCGAGTTTGTTTCTTACGCAAACGCCTTTGCCGCGGTCCGACGACGTTCATTCTCCGAGAGCACAACGTGCGCCATCCCTATCCATTTTGCCTTTGTTCTTTTGTGCTTTTTTCTTGTTGGTATTGTGGTGGGAGACAACAAGCTGCCAGGATTTGACCGCGGACGATACGGAACCGAAAGAAAGAAATGGTTAAAGCGCGTGCAAACGCGGTGTTTGCCATAGGACAGGCCCTCCGCGCGTGCAGAGATGAATGCGCAAGACTTTCGCGCGGTCAGAGGATTACACGAAATCCTGTTGTCGTAACTGCGGGAATCTCTGCGGGAAGTAGGAAGAAGAGGACACTACATGCCTCCTGGTGAACACGCACACGTACCCGCACATACGCACGCACGCACGCACGCACGCACAAACACACATTCTCGTGGGTCGTGCGGAAGCAGTCACGCGTGAGTGACTGCTCAAATAGTTTACGCCACCCGGAGTCATTCAACGTGAAGCGGACTGGGCAAAGCTTTCTTGCAGCCGGGCGCCGTTTGGTCGCTTAATCGGATAGTTCGCGTCGGAGGCAGCAAGCGTGCGTGTTTGCCCCCAGGTTTCATAACGCCCGCGGCGTTTCGCTGCCACGCGTCACTTTTGCTGTCGGCTGCGTGACCCCCGGGAGCATGGGAACCGCAGCAAGGACTTCTGGGACGATCGATGATGCGCTGCGCAGGCGGACCTGGGGGTTTTGAGCGTGCGACGGGTTTCGGGTGGCCACTTTCAATGCGAGTTCCTGAAGGATTAAAGTTCTACTTCGGTGCTCATTGTTTCAAGAGAGAGATGAGAGAAATGTTGTATGACTTGTAGATTAAATAATCCCGCCAGGTAAACACTGAGCCACCACGGCTGGTAACATTGCTGTAAGGGAAGGCTGGCTTCTTCAAGTGGAGGTGATTGAAACAATGTAAATGAAGGAACAGGAATAACAACGAAAGGATGTGAGAGAAAAAATAAAAAAAAGTTGTCGCAGTTTCACCTGAAAGGCGAAGCATCAATTGCGATAGCAAATTTGAAGAGAGCTATACGGAGTAATGATAGCAGCTTTATCAGCTGTATAAACTTGGACATGCAGCAGCACCGGCAACACGCAGAACTGTTGTCGACGCCGTCGGCGTTTTGCCCGCGTTCGCTCAAAATGCGTGCGGCGTTGGTGACTGTTGCCGGAGCCTCTGATATAAATAGGCACTTGGTGCCGCAGCTAAACGTCGCCTCCCTTCCCTCCCCCTCCCGCCCACGGCCTTTCGTGCGTCGGAAGAAGGCGCGTTTGCTCTACATATATGGTGATTGTAAAGGAGAAAAGAGACGCCTACTTCTGCAGCCCTTAAGGGAGCACAGAGCAGAACGCGCGTTTGTTCTCCGCCGTGCGTTCACTCCCCGTGAAAGCGCGCGTCCCTCGCGCCCTTTCACTCGCACATACAGCGTTCGGCGCGCGGCGACGATTTCATTTCCATTGACGTCATACGGAACCTCACGGCGACGGCGACGGCGACGCCGACTGCAGAAATCTGCTTTTGAGTGTCCATATAATTGCTATCGCAATAAAAAAGGAAAAAGGGCACACACACGCAAGACTAAATAGCAGTGCCCAATGAAGTAAATACCTCATAAAAAAATGTCACAGTTTCGCCCTAAGGGCGAAGCAATGAATGCGATAGCAACACAACAATGTCATACGAAGTAAGGTGAGCGGCTTTGGTAGCAACAACACGCAGAACTGTTGTCGACGCCATCGGCGTTTTGCCCGCGTTAGCTCAAAATGCGTGCGGCGTTGGTGACTGTTGCTGGAGCCTCTCATATAAATAGGCACTTGGTGCCGCAGCTAAACGTCGCGTCCCTTCCTTCCCCCTCCCCCACGGCCTCTCGCACGTCTGAAGAAGGCGCGTTTGCTCTACATATATGGTGATTGTAAAGGAGGAAAGAGACGCCTACTTCTGCAGCCCTTAAGGAAGCACGGCGCAGAACGCGCGTTTGTTCTCCGCCGTGCGTTCACTCCCCGTGAAAGAGCGCGTCCCTCGCGCCCTTTCACTCGCACATACAGCGTTCGGCGGCGCGCGGCCACGATTTCATCTCCATTGACGTCATACGGAACCTCACGGCGACGGCGACGGCGACGCCGACGGCAGAAATCTGCTTTTGAGTGTCCATATAATTGCTATCGCAATAAAAATTGCGCCAACACATGGTTCATGTCTGATGTCTGTCGGTGTAAGCGGAGAATTTAATAGTTTCGGTGAACAGTGCATTGTAGCACAACACTTGGTATATATTACAATGTGCGTGTCTCGTTATTTACAGGTTGCGACGTGTCCAAGATTTCAATTTTTTTTTCTTCATATTCAGCTGCTCTCTGGACCTTCCGACGGGGGCGGTTCCCAACTGAGTGAATGGGTCTACTGCAGTCTCTTTTACGTGCGCCTGATGTCACGAATTGCCTATTTCTAATTGGTTAGTAGATTAGAGCACCTTTGTTCAGTTATTTGAGAAATACAACTGCTCTTGGTACCACTGAAAGACCCTGTGCTGACGACTTCTGCGCGTTAAGATGGCTTGCTACTACGCGGTGTAACAGAAAAACGGGAAACCTAGAGGCACAGTACTACTTGACGCCAGTGGTCAAACAGATGTGCCACATCTGCCGGTATACTAAAATAAACCTAAGATGAACCTTATAGTTTATTCATTATCGTCATCATCATCTTCATCATCATCATCAGCCTATAATTAGGTCCACTGTAGGATGAAGGCCTCTCCCTGCGATCTCCAATTACCCCTGTCCTGCGCTATAGCTGATTCCAACTGGCACTTGCAAATTTCCTACCTTCATCACCCCGCCCAAATTTCTGCTGTCCTCGACTGCGTTTACCTTCTCTTGGTACCCATTCTGTAACCCTAATGGTCCACCGGTTATCCAACCTACGCATTACATACTACTGAGTATTGTGCACTACGATTATGTTGGTCATTTAGTCACAGGGGACCCTGATGATGAGAAGTATATTTAGAGAATAAAAATGGGTTTAAGTGCACACAGCAGGCACCGCCAAAAACCGACTGGGAGCTTACTACTTTCGTTGAAAATAAAAGTGTACAGTCACTGCATTCTACCGGTGCTAACATATGGGGCAGAAAATTGGAGGTTAACAAAGAATCTCGAGAACAAGTTAAGGACCGCACAAAGAGCAATGGAACGAAACATGTTAGGCCTTACGTAAAGAGACAGGAAGAGAGCAGTGTGGATATGGAGAGCAAACGGGGATAACCGATAATCTAATTATAGTTTATTACCACATACTAAATAAACGTGAATTCAGAAGTATGGTATGTCGCTACATAGCTCGCATGATAATCGCATTATCGTCGACAGTCATTGTGAAAGGAGTTATGCCGTAATTTTCCTGCTTACCGTGTTGTTTACCCATGCTTATTGTACACTTATGTTATTTAATAACATTAGTGCAGATTGATTCAACGTATTAAGATTACCTATGTACTACATGCCCTTCTTGTTATGATCACCTATGAGATCGACAATGTTAACGTATAAATAATAAATAAATAATGGCCACGAGTGGCGATGGCTAACACTGAGAGGGTCAGATTTATGTGCGCATACATAGATAGCCAGGAACGTGGCCATGGGAACAGCGCTCAGCTTAGTTTTATTTGCAAGAACATCACACGCGTAATTCGAAGGATGCAGATTCGGCTCTAACCAGCGGCACGTTGTTTTTCCGTCCACATTCATTTCTATCTCGTCTATGATATCTGCATTTAAATGAAAGCAACGAACAATTTTCCTCTGTTCTTTCCTCAGCTTCGTATGGTTGCTACTATGCGTCTGCGTCAGAAACCACGTGAGCGGACTAAGGAGACAGCCCAAAACCTTTAGTCACACGCCACATTCGACGGGGGCAGATTAGATATTAATGAACGCTGAGGGTGCGGAAAGGATGCAGGATGTGTGGTCCAGATTAGGCACTATATTTAACCCGATACAAGACTATGTGACGTCAGTGTGCAGCTGCGCAGTCGATAGAGGTTAGAAGAAATGGACACCAAAGTGTGGGAGTGATGCTAAGAAAGCTTCGCTGTAAAAACAACAGATTGTTTTCATTGCTTCACGCGGCATCGCGCTTCCCATTTCGTGGGTCATGAAAATGGCTTCGATGTTCTTAGGACGCTGCATTACGTCATCAGGTTCTCAGAGTGACGTCCACAGTTGTGAAAGCGTACTACACGATCCGCATACTGTATCGTCAGCACATGAACGGGGCACACTAATATCATGTTTGTTTCGGCAACTTTTCCGCCAGACCACCGATGTCACCGCGCGCTAGGTAGCACCTGAGCACCATGTGGTATGCTTGGCCCAGTCATTTGGCGCCTGCATAGAGTCGACGTGGTGGTATTATTTACATATTATTTTCATTGTTTGCTTCTACTGTTTGAAGACATGTAATTTCTCCCCGTGGTAAACCTTTTCTCACTGAAAAAAAAAAGTTGATGTCAGCGTTTGATGTTCCCAAGCGGTACGATGGGATGGATGGGATGGGATAACTTTTTTGTAAGGTCCTTCGGGCTACGGGCGCAAGGCCCCATAGAGCGGGCTACTCCCACGTTGGGACCGGGAGATTTAGCTCACTGACCGCATCGTGGGCTTGCTGGACGGCCCAGAGCTGTTCCGCCAGGTCCGTGCTGCGTAGTGGTTCTTGTAGCCTGGCGATGTGACCGACCTAATATGTTACCTCATGAAGAGTCAGTGATGTGAATGACATGGACGATGAGGTTCCTTTTAAGCGATCATCTCGCGCCGGTACAATGAAGAGTTTCAAAAGAGGTCCCTACAAGTTTTACTGGCTTGGGCTTGGCAACCACAAAAAGCTCTTACGCCAGAACTGTTCGTAAGAGAAATTTTCAACTAATACATATTATTGAAAATACATGCTACAGAGCCGGTCAGTAGGATAGAGCCCTTACGTACGAAACAATTTATGAATATGGTCCTTGGTGTTTATATCACTGCGACAGCAGTTATGAGCTAGAAACGGCGCCTGTTGTAGCCGAACGTTCTGTTAGAGATGAAAACTTTCCAGAAATTTCCAACTGTCTGAAAAGAAAGCCGTTTTACTTTCATTTATATTTTTCAGGAAGAATACGACAAAATTGAAATAAACTAGATTTCGTATTGTGTACTCAAAATATTTGTTATCAGGGCGATGTTTTATGCTACGCAGTTAACGAATATGAGAGACCGCTAATATATATTATTTGCTTAATTGACTATAAATACAAGAATAAACTTATCTGCCGCACTTCATGAACGTGACATTAAAACATATTTTTTACAAACACGGAGTAAATGTAACCACCTAAACACCTAAAACAAAAGCACAGAACATGTCTGCCTGGTTTCCGTTTCACCCCTTTATCCCCTTACTGCACGAAATTTTGTTTAAATTTTGCTGTTGTTAACTTTGGAAGCTGGAAATTTTGGCCAATTTTTCAGGTGCTCAAGAGAAACAAGCCGAAAAAAATAGTTTCGCTTCCCGTATAATTTCTGAACGTTTTCATTTTTTTTCGGCCATCAGAATCTATAGTCCGGCCCGTCCATACTTTCAGTGACGTGTTGGTCGAGAGCGCACCTGCTTATCATCTGCTTGGCCCTCACCACACAGCGAATGGAAGGAGATTAAGAGATAGAAATTGGGTTTCGAAAGGCAAGGACGTTAACCGGAAGACATTCCGGTTTGCTACCCTGCACTGGGGGAAAGGTTAGTGGTAATGAAAGACGGAATGCGAATGGAAACGGAACATCACCGGCCACAGGGATATCTATGAGAACTCGCCCGCGCATGCACTTCAGTTCCTACCACCGTGTGTAGTTGGCAATTGGACGTGCTGACGACCGAGGTATCGCGCAACGTTTGCACTCAACATTTTTATGCTGGGTTTGCTACGAGTCTCAGACTCCGAGATTGGTGGCATTTACGCGTGTCTTTCGGAGGCCACATCAGGGAACACTGTAGCCCACGAAGGGGACTTGTGCGCGTCGTTGTTCTCGAGACGACGGAGGTGTACGCTGTGAGACCCTGGCGCTACCGCAACAAGCGGGTCCACAGTCGAAGTAACAGCTGATGTCTGCCAATTTTACTAAGCGAAAGCGTTAGGTGTCTATGTTGGCCCTTGGTGGTGACCTTGGCGAATCTGCGCCGTGACGAAAAAAGGCCGACGCCGCTCAGAATGCTCGGATTGACGTCACATTTCTCAGGGATGTTCCTGTAAACGAAGTAAATTAGTGGCTTTGAAAATAAAATTCGGTACACCTAGGTCTGGGCGGGAGTCGAACCCGGGTCTCCGGAGTGCGATACGAGCACGCTTCCTTGAAGCCACGGATGCTCCGTGTGCCTAGTGCGTGCGTGATTGCACACGTCACGTCGCAGCCATCTCGCTGACTAAAGGTGTGGCCTAGTGCGTGCACTGACGTGCTGCACTTTAGGTACTGCGCTAAGTGTTCATATGCGATGTTCAGGAGGTCACCTTAGTGCCTCACGTGTACTTCCCGTTGCGACTGGTTATGTCTTGCAAGAAGGCTAGAGCCCCGATTGTATACCTCTATGCATTACCAATATGTCCTACAAAAAAGTCTGACCCCGATTGTATAACTTCATGTATTACCAAATGTGCTGCAGGCTTTCGCCTTCTTGTGTTACAAGAGTGTAACACCTGTCGAACGTTTTCAATCACTAGCGGCCAGTTTATTGCCTTGCCCTCAACTCCTTCCCCGAAAGAGGCTAATGAGCCGTCTCTTTCTGAATAAGCGTATGTCCTATCATATAGCTTTAGAGAGAAATGTTCTCGGTTGTGAAGAATGAGACCTCCTACACTTACGGACAACTTTCCGTGACAAAGAAGGTAAAGCTATACGGGGGCGGAGCTTCGGCACGAGCGTTCCTGCGCCAAGTAAACCAGCAGATCTTTGACAGCGCTTCGGATTTCATGGAATAGGTACTGTATCAACGCAGCCTAGCCGTGAGACGTTTTTGTATTACCAAGCCCAGGAGCGAAAAAGCAGACAAATCAGTCAAATTTAGCACTCGCCATATCTCATCTTGTTGTTTTGAGGACATTTCTACTATTGTCCTCCACAGCTTAAAATGTGACACCAATTAGGAATTTGGGCATCTTTTCGGGAGCGCTCTTACTTTCGCGCTCTTTGCCTCGGCAGCTCTCCCTTCGTTCGCACAGAAAAGTTTTTCCGCGAGTCCAACACACTGCATCGGCGTCCCAGCCTCCCCCTCCCCCCTCCCCCCTTCGACTTCGATTTGGTGCGTGCTGTTTTTCTTTCCTGTTGACCAGCCCTGTACCGACGCCCGAGCACCGGCTACCGCTTCTCCAAGACAAACACACCGGCGCCAATGCATGAAACTTGGCTTCGGAAGAGCCTGCGGGAGACTCGATTAAGAAGCGTGCCCCACGATGCCTTGCGATCGCTCACGGCAGCGGGCAGACTCGCACGTGCGCCAACGATATGCTCCTGAAATGCACCGTGCATCGTGCCGTATTTTGAAGCTTTTAAATGGTGCCGTAGAAACTTTAATCTTCAGAAGGGCAACCGATGCGCACCATTTGCCATCTCCTATCTAAGCTAACTAAAAGAAAAAAAATCGTCGGCCCTTCCACTTCGTGAAGATGGTTAGCCAGCCAAGATCAAACATGCGGCCCCCGTGTTTATCACTTGGTTAATCCCGGGGGTTCATTAAAGTATTTCTTAATTATGAGGTTGCACACACGTTCGGCTGCGACGGAGAGAACGACGTCACTGACGGTATGCCCGCAGTCCGCCATTGTCGCTTGCGTTCCATGTCTCGAGTTTGTTCGGCGGCGTGGTTAGAAGCATTCGCCCGCCATTGCCGCTTGCGATTCCTCGAAATTAAATTGCGTCAAAATTAAATCTGTCCGTCACGTAAAACAATGAATGTTTCATACCCCCTTAAGCAATGGCTCACACCACCGTGAACCCGGCCTCCCCATTACGACGACAGAAGTGAAATTCTACGCTGGAATGATGAGCGGCAACGCAGCCAGCTGGGGAAGAAGACGACGACGATGAATGTGGGAGCAGTGGCACGAGCGCGTGCCGAGCACGAGCACGAGCGCAACCCGAAGGGCGCCAACGAGCCAGCTGCGGAAGAAGACGACGCTCGAGCCAATGCTGCTGATGATCATTTGCTGTACAAAGGCGATTTCGCCTAGCCATATAAAGCTTCGCTTTAAAAAAAAAACATCCAGAAAACATAATCGAACTTTTTTTCTTCTTTTTTGTCTACTCAATTACGTGCCTGCAATTTTTTGTAGTATATCTGCATGTACTCCGTGACGCTTATTCTTGTCATGTTTTTTCATTGATAGAGACAATATTGATACGGTCAGCCACCACAGTGTGACTGCACTGAAGAGGAGGAAGACGACGTGTTCCCGCTTAATATCATGCCACCGTTTTTCCTCATCAGAAGATAAATTTAACAGTGCTGGATTAAATATTACGATACCCGATATTCTATCTTTTGGTGCCTCTTCTATCGGACATTGTCATAGGGATGTTGGTGCAGCTGTTGTGGGGTACATAATTGAATCAGGACCATTTCCTTGCTAAATTCTTAAATTTTATGTGAATAAATTCCTTTCGTCATTCAAAAATTTTCAAAAGTGATCCTTATTAGACTCCGACAATTGCTTTCCTTCAATCACCCGATTCTTGGCCAATCCCCAATAGTGGGTACGAGCCACTTTTGAAGGCAAGCAAGCTTAATATAGCGTCACCATCTTGGCCTCCGTTGGCTTCCATCAGTTACACGTGACAATATAGGCGACGTTCATTGAAGGACAGTAGTGCAAGTCTATATGTAGAATGAAAAAAAAAGAAAAAGAAAAGACGACGTAACAAAGAGATGCTGTTTCAGTACGAAATACACAAAGCACGAAAGATTACACAGTTATCATGCACCATGAAGCACGACAACACATTTCTAAGCATTGTAATTAGGCATTGCCGCGTATCGCCGCGTAGCAAATTAAATCGCTGCGTAGCATTGTAATTAAGTCCCGTATCGCATTGACTCCGAGAGTGCCCCGTGAAACTTTATTGACCAATGCATGTCGGAATCGTGCCCGTGACATCTGTGGGTGGTGGTTTCCGGTCGTAGTGTTCAGTGGGCGTTAGGTGTCACAGCCGTGCTCTGCTTTCGGCGTGTAGCGGATGTGTGAAAAGCAGCGTAAGAGAATAAAAGCATTGCGAAGGGACATTTCGACACTTTACATCTTCAATCGTGTCTGTGCGTACAGAACATTGCACGGCAGTGATTGTATAGCGGTGTATAATCTAGCCTTGCTGTATGCAAGTCTAGGTGATGCTGCAGGTGGGGTGATTAAAATATGAAAACATAGAAATAACAGTCACACAAGCATGCACAATATATATATATATATATATATATATATATATATATATATATATATATATATATATATATATAGAAATGTGTGTGTGTGTGTGTGTGAACGAGAAGAAAGGCAACCGAGGGGCTCGATTTTTCGTAATCATATCGTAAGCAACCAACAAACAAGAAACACCAAGGACAACATAGGGTAAATTACTTGTACTTACTAATTCAATTAAAGATATGATAGATTATATAGACAATGAAAGTGGATGAAAAAAAAATCTACTTGCCGCAAGTGGCATGCGAACCCACATCCTGGCATTACGCATGCGATGCTCTGTGTATACTTCAATAAAGAACTAAAGATAAATTCTCCTATGCTACCCTGCTTACTTGTTACCTTCGAAGTTCGACGCTGATGGGATAAGCGCGGTGCTATCAAGCATATGAAGACTCGCCAGTTAATAAGCCTGCTAATTGATATACACTATAAGGACACTTCTTAAGTTGATTCTTGAATTGAACAATTTTGATTTTAATGGGGTCTATTACGTTTAATAAACGGAACGTCAATGTGAAAGAAAATTGGTTCTAACTACGCCAATTTTTTATGACTGCTCTGGAAGAACAATTTCTCGCTTCCCATAGCAGCAACTCTACTACAAGCCTTTTTTTATTGATGATATCTTCATGAAATGGCCTCATGGGATAACGTATCTCTTAAAATTTATAACTGACTTCGATTGTGCTCATCCAACTGTGTCCTTTTCTCACCATTACTCGCCGGACAGTGTTAACCTTCTGGATGTAATTGTCTCATTGTATGGGGGCAGATTAACTACGAAACTTTACAGGAAGCCAATGGACACCCACCAGTATTTAAACTTCTATAGTAGTCATGTGAGGCACTGTAAGACAGGCATTCCGTAAAGCCAAACACACCGCTTTAAGCGTATATGTTTGAACAAAGACGATTTCAGTGCTAACTATGGGGAAATGAAAGACGTTCTTCGTAAGCAGAAGTACCCGGAGCAGATAATTGATGATGCTGTAACTCGAGCTGGCACGTTTAACTGGGCCCATATACTTAAAGCTAAATCACCCAATAGCGTATAATACACTAATCTAATACTTACCCACTTTGCATCGGAGCCAAATGTTCCAGCTATTTTTAGAAAGCGCCATAACATTCTTGCTTAAAGCGATCGTCTTAAGGGCATATTCATCGAACCGGCCCGTGTCCGTGTGTAGGAAAAACAAATATGTACGGGATACTTTGACCAAGCAAACCCTATACCGTTACCGTGACACTGGTTGAATGCCTTGCAACAAATCAGGTTGCCAGATCTGTCCTTACATGAGCACTACACAAAAAGCAATAAGCACCGCGTTCAACTTCTCTGTCCAAATTAAAGGAACCTAAATTAAATTAAAGAAAATAAAAGGTAGACCACATTGGCGTCACCGCCAATGTGGTCTACCTTCTCGAATGTAAAACCTGTAATCAACAGCATTTTAATCGGACAGAGACTCCTTTCAGGATGCGATTTAATAACCACGGGTCACATTCAACAGCTCTTTTGAACTCTCCCCTATCCAAACGCGTGAACCTTCCTGGTCACCCTTTTAATCACTTAAAAGCGACAATATTACAATCAGGCATTCACTCATACCACAACAGTGAAACTCGTGAATCATACCTTCTTTAAACGTTTAATACCACTGCCCTGCAGGTATTAATGAAAGCACCGGGAAGCTCAAGTGGTAGCCTTCTGATTAGGACAATGTTGTTTAAGTCGAAATGACATTCCTTGTAATTTAACTAGTACACTTGTTGTTGCTTGCTCACACGCTCTCTTCCTACTCTCTTTCTCTATCTCTTTTTACGCTGTTTCGAGCCGCTAATGTGCCGCATGCCCTTCGCACGGCAGGTCAGCAGCACAGGGGCTTCTCATCTTAAATGTTGACAATCCCTCTAGAGTGTGGAGGGCGCCGCTGCCGCAGGCACGGCTCAGCGGAACCTTCCAGATGTTTTTCCCATTTCGCCGGCGCAGAAAATAGTTGCCTTGTCCGTGACTGGAGCCACATGTCCGTGATTTGGAGCCACATGTCCGTGATTTGGAGCCACATGTCCTTCCTACGTTTTTTTTCCCACTTTCCAACGTTTTGGAAACGTAAGTGTTCTGTAGTCCTGTTCACTCTGTTATATATGACGAGATCTAAACCGAGTGCAGACGTGTAGGCGTGAAATGATGTCTACGGATCCTCACTGGCCTAGGTAATTCTGAAAGACCTTCGAGACTCGGATCGGGGTTAACTCCCCAAGCTTTCGTTCATAAGAACACTTCTTCATTGACCGGCTGTTTTCGCTCAGTATATGTCGAACGTCATCATTAGGGGCCACGCGCTCGTATACCCGCAGTTCTTGCGATAACGCAATTTTTTTTAAATAAGACATGTAGGGGCCGTATTCGCAAGATACTTATTACGCTAGAACCGTTCCTAAAAGCAGGTACCAGCCCTGTTTCTCATTGTCTGCCAATGACGAACAGTTCTGACCAACGAGAAGGCTCGTGAACTCGGTCTCGGAAGAGTACCGCGTCGCGTATAGCACAATTTTACACCAATTCCCTCGAGTCGCTTCTAAGGCTCTGAAATTTCAGAAACGCTAACCGTATATATATACGTGCGAAAGTGCGGTCCGACATGCTCTTGGCTCCGCAAACACACGTACAGACACGGACGCGTGTGGTGGCCGTGGCACCGTTGTTGGAACTACTGAGCGACGCCATTTCTCTCAGCCTCGTGAGCGTGCTGTCTGTGTATATATGCATAATAGGCGGTTGCGGAGGACGGCCGCGCGCGCATCCCTTTCGCGGAAGACACGGCGCTTCCATACACACGAGCGTGTAAACGAGGCGACGGATCCGCCTCGGTCGCCGCCTTCGCCGTGCGCGCTGTTGAATGCACCTGCGCACCTGAGGGCTGCACGAGCACGAACGTCTGGCTGGCGATCGCTATGCGTGGATCGATCGCTCGTCCAAGCTCGTTGGCCTCCTAGACACATCGCGTCTTAATTAGCTGCGAGAAAGATAGAGAGAAGGAAGAGATAAGAGCTACAAAATCTCATTATGGCACCTCTGATCTCGTTGAATTTGTGTTTGTAATTCTTTGCTGCTGGAATTGCAAATAGCCTTGCTTGTGAATTTTGTTTTGTTTCTGCGTTTCCGTGGCTCTTGTATTCACCCCACCCCCCGGGTCTCCACATTTTTTTAGAGTCATACCATAAGAAATTATGTTTGACATGTGGTAATGTGTGCTGTAAGGGGCTGTGTTGTGCGAGTTCAAGGCCGTTGTTGTTTCCTCCTTGCGAGTGTTGGCGTTTCGAGTAGTGCGCTGAGGAGGAAGGACCTCATTTGCATATTACCGGAAAACATTTGTACATTGTCAACTGCCCAGAAACAAATGTTTTGAGTGCGAACTTTAAAGTGGAGATCCCGGTATATCTTCTTTTTTTTTCTTTCTTTATATTCGCTTCTTCCAACAATATCGTCTCTGCGCACAAAATATTATTACTGAGAAGACGAGTATCTGAACGGCAGGCGCGAAGACGTCCTTGAATGCAGTTGATAAAAGAAAGCGAAAAAGGAAAGAAAGAAAGAAAGACGAAATAAATAAAGTGTAGGAGTTATGAACGGCGGAGTTAACGTGCAGATGTAACCGTGCACTGTGTACATTTCTCGCGTCCTTCGTCTTTTCGTGTACTGCGAATCTTGCTGGCGACCCGGCTATAACCGGAATTGGCGAAGCGCGCACGCGCGTGAAACGTGCTTTGGCGGGACGCCGGCACTCGCTGTGCAGGACTGAAGTATATGCACGCGGCTTGTACTGTTTTCGAAACTTGTAGACTGACTGCGTGCGAAAAGGACACGGGGTTTTTTCAAAGCACCTTGCTTGGAGTAAATACGCAAGGGCGTAAATAGATGTTGCGCACATTGTAAAGTGTTAGTTGGAAGGTGACAATGGCAAACATTTGTTCCATGATAACATTTTCCGCACAAAAAACATCTGAACAAAACAGAACGTTGCCGGGATCCTCCAGGGCACTAGTTACCACGATGATGCCGGAACCAATGCATGAATGAACCATGAATGACGAGTCTTGTCAACTGGAACTTTGCCTAGGCTCGTGTACAGCGCTCGAAGCACGAAGATAGAACAGACCTCACCACAAATTTTTGAAATTAGTTCAATTGTGCGGTTTTACGTGCCAAACCCACGATCTAATTATGAGGCGCGCCATAGTGGAGGACTCCGGAATAATTTGGACCACCTGGGGTTCCTTTCACGTGCACTTAAATCTATAAGTACACGAATCAATGAATGAAAAACTTTATTTCATGAGCTTTTCAGCAGATGCGCCGGATGGAAGTGGTTCCCACTTCATCGGAATCCATATGCTGTTCTCGCCGCCTGGCCCCTGGTTACAATCCAAAGCTGGTCTTCCAGGGCGGGGCTGGACAGCAAGATCTTCCATCGCTCTCTAAGGGGTTGGATGGGTAGGGGGATCATGTTGGGGTTAGGATTGGTGAGGAGTGGTGGGTGTTGTTGGCTAAATTTACATTCTGCTATCATGTGTTGGAGTGTACCTGGCTCGTCACACACGGGGCATTCTTGCCCGTGCTGGCACGGGTACATGCGGTTTACTAATCGGGGGTGGGGAAACAACTGTGTCTTGATCTGCATATATGTTCTCTGCTGCTCCCTCGTTAACTTGAGGTGTAGCTCGGGGATGCTCTTTCTCCCGTTTCTGTAATATTCCACTATGTTTTTGTACGTGACCAGTGGTTGGATCTTTGCGTTCTCCTCTTCCCTCTCTACGGCTGCGGCTCGGTGTGAGAGCGCTCGGGCCTGCTGGTGGGCAAACTCATTGCCCTCCACTGCGGAGTGGGCCGGAACCCAGATTAATTATATCTCCTCCCCTTTCGGGGGTTCCTTGCCTTTGAGCGCCCGAAGCACCAACCGGGACACCCAGCCCGACTGGAAGCTCCTACACGCTTGTTGCGAGTCTGTGACCACTCTGGTCCTGCCTTGTATAGTGAGGGCCAGGGCAATTGCCAGCTCTTCTGCTTCGTTGACGTCGTTTGTTTTAGGGGCGAAGCTCCTTAGGGTGTGGGTCGTTCCCTCCTCTGTAGTAGTAGTAGTAGTATGTAGCCACCTGCAGTTTTATGAAGTGTTCACTAGATGGCGTTCCGGTTCCGGTTTGCGCGCGTTCGGTTCGAACGCGGGCAAAACGCCGACGGCGTCGACAACAGTTCTGCGCGTTGCTGGTGCTGCTGCATGTCCAAGTTTATACAGCTGATAAAACTATCTTGAGTCGACCCCATGGCTGCTTCGCATACTACTCAGGGTTCCCCTACGGAAAGATGGTGTAATTTTCTCTCTCGTTCCCGATGCGTGCTCTCTTTATCTCTCGTCCGTAGCTGTGGTTTACCCGAATGATCCCCCGGTGCTTCGCCCACTTATCATCATTCACTTCGTGGATATGCTGTGATTTTTTTACCGTCACGCACGTTAGCAGCTTTTCTTTGGTTGTCACCGTTACGGTCGCCCAGCTTTTTCCTCTGTCTTTGGAGGCGAGTGTTTTCGCATTTCGCCTCCATTGAAATGCAGCCGTCGTGACCGGGATGTGATCCCGTGACCTCGTACTTAGAAGCCCGACAGTCACTATAAACGTAACTGCCAATGTTTCAAGCCGTGGAACAGCTAACATATCACAAGAGCATTTATCGCGTAGCCCACAGTGATTGACAAACAAACGAACAAACACATCGGGAATGACGATATGCTATTTTTTTTTTCTTCCTTTGACTCCAATGTTTCTGTTAATGATGGCATTGGATTTTCTATTAAATATTGCAAAAAATATCTTAGTAGTCAATAAATATAGGGGATATAACAAGGAATGTGACACTGCTTATTGCGGAACAGGAGCTCACGATAGCGCGCATCGAAGACCTTCAGCGTAACAAGTGGATGAGACAGAAGCAAATGACCTGGAATGTCCTATAGAGAAATCATAGATAATTAAAGGCTAGCCAGGGCTAGATACCCGGCAGCACATTGCTCGTTAAACAAGTGGCAATCGGTGACTTGGCGGTTAATACTAACCAACACATTCCGCAACCCCACTGCCTTCAGTCACTATCATCCAGGCGCATACACAGACATGTAAGCGCTGTGACAACAGAGCAGACCTTCAACACATGATCTGAGCATGCCCAAAGAAACAATATAATAACAATCACAAGTCAGAAACACAACAACTAACTTTAATAATAAGAGATGAGGTGCAATGGGACACCGTGCTGCTCAGCTGGGATCCGGATGTTCAAGCAAGACTAGTCCAAATGGCTGAAGACGCCAGTGTGGCCCACGGGCTGCCGGCCGCCGTCTGAAGGGGGGAGGGGGGAGGCTTCTAGTCATTACCCCCTCCTCTTACCACATTTTGGGTCAAATAAAGTTATTTTTCTCTCTCTCTCTCTCGATTACCAGCGCAGTCGAGGCCACAGCGGCACTGCAGGCTTTTCATCAGCAGAAAATGTAGAGTGAATTTAGAAACTTGCGAAAGAAGAGCCAAAAACACAAGGGAAGCTATCACGAATGTTTGTTTTTCTTTTTTATCGTTTTTTTTTTCATTGCCGTTGAAGTCAAGCTCCTTCAGCCATGCGAGAATTACGGTTAGAAAATACGCAGAATGGCCATCATCAGATCTTTTCAAACATATAAGGATCGCATTTTCCAGGTCGGGTGCTTGGTTACGGGAACCAATAATTTCACATGGAACATACTGAGGTCTTTTGTGAACTAAAACGTGCTTGACAGTTCATTGTCTTGCTCGAATTTTATCGCAAAATATAGCCAGAAGTACTCTTTTCATGATTATGTCGTGGCCGACGTGTGTACGCCGGCTAGTAAGTAAAATTTTGTCACTAACTGCAGCAAGTTTACTGCGTCATGTGGTCATAGGATGTCGGAACCTTCGCGGTGGTTCTTGTCTATGTAAAAATTATCATAGTAACGTGGCAAAATAAATTCATAAAAGAGAGAAAAAAAGACACGTTCATCGACCCTAGATAAGCACGAAGCTTCACTGTAAGCCTGTAGGAATTTCTCTGAAAGAAAATAGAAAGAAGTTGAAGAAAATTTATTCTTGTTTGCCCTTTGGCGTTTGTGAAACTTCCCCAAGACCTTGCGGATTTCCACGGTACCAATTTACTCTTCCAAAGGCAATTCTTATATACGTCAGAGTAGAACAAAAGGCACTGTGACAAATTTACCAGATCGATTTCTTTCCATGAGCCCACTGCTATGCAGACTATTATATGCCTTGTTGTTGCTAAGACGTCCATCATTTATTGCACATCTCAATGCACGCAACTAAAGACCAACGATACAGATATCAATATAAAAGGCCCTGAGGTTCTTCTTTTGCATGCAGTGGCTCCCTTGTACCTTATGCATGCATATCTGTGTCAACTGCAGCAGAGTAGCTTTCCATATTAAGCTACGTGACAGCCCCGCTAGCTTGCCACCCTTCGCCGAAGTAATTGTTTCAGCGAAGAGCCGCACTTTATGCCTACAGGTGGTGCGACGTCAGCGGTGTCAGGCGTAAATACGTACTCGCCTTCTTTTCCACGTGACCGTACGAGTACGAAGCAAGAAAACGCCCAATTCTCACGCCATAAAATAACTTCGAGGCAACGCTTTAGCCCACCGTGGGCACGAATCCAATGACACAGCTACGCGCATTGGACAGATCTGGGCCGAACTCGCGGGTCTACGCTAGCTTATACAGCTCGCATTTCGTGTTCGGGACGTGCTAAAAGCGTTGCCTCCCCTCCCTCGCCGCTAGTTGGAAGGCAGCGCCATCGCCTATACGAGACGAGGAAAAAAAGTGAACGCGGTCAAAGGCGCACGACTTCGCCCAAAACGGACGAGCCTGCCGCGATCGAAAGGTAACAATTCCGCATGACGGAAGCTGCTGTGTAGAGTTCGGCCTTCTCGGGACTATACATGGGAAACTCGCACGCATACGCGTCAATTCCTCAGCGGCGTCGAAGAGCCTTCCATCTGCGACGGTGCCTATAAAGCATTCGCTTTGAGAGAGGACTTTCATTTGTATATAGTTGCTGCCCAATCTTCACGTCTCCGGTTTACATACCGGGACTGCGAAGCCTGTATACACTGATGGCCGCGGCCCCGCCTTGGCTGGCACCGACCGCCGCGCCCTTTCACCCGATCGTTCCTTGAGTGACGCGATAACCTTGCAGGGTCGCACCCTCCTCGCGGAATTCCGTGCATTGTTTGTGTGAGCTATAGTTGTATGCGGCTTGTCCGAATCGGGATGCGGGAAAAAGCCCCGTCGGACTCCGCGGCCTTTGATCGAATGCGCGCGAGCATTTTACAAATCGCTTTAATGGCACTTTCGGTGAAGCGACTTGGCAGAGGAATCTGGAATTTGTACGTGATGTGTAGTTGACCAACTCGAGGTGGTTCGTTCATTTTGAACCTGTCAAGATTCGGGAACATTGCCTAAGGGAGCTTGAGTAAAATTAAATATGTGATGTGCGTACCTATTTTTACTGCGCTGCATGCGCCAATGGACAGATGGGGTGTTTAAGATAACGTCGCGTGCGATCACATATGTCAACGCGTCTGGCTCATCAATGGCTTATAGATTAACTTGTATCATTCCCGGAACGCAAGTTATTTAGTACTGTTATATGTAAGTCATGCACATCCTACAACACTATCGCCTTTCCCGAAGAACACTACCCCCTCCGCATAGTGCTCTGACGCGAGAGGAAGCCGTAATATGGCGAAAACTCCAAACAAACACATATCCACGTTTGAGTCTTTACCACGGCATACACGCTGCGCTGTATTCCTATAATATGTCCACACTGAGATCAATGTGCAACGCTTTACCACATGGTATGGGCTTGCGCAAACACACCACAGCTCACACCCATAACACACCCCACCAAAAGGCAACGGAAGGCAGCGCTGTCCAGCTCCGACTCGACGGACCAGCTCAACCTGGTCAACTGAGCGAGTAGGGCAGCTAAGGCCGCTGTACTCCTGGACTGAGGGGACCGCCCACTGCAGAGTGGAGGAGCTACCTATGCTCGCATGCTCTTTTGATTAAAATCTATCTATCTATCTATCTATCTATCTATCTATCTATCTATCTATCTATCTATCTATCTATCTATCTATCTATCTATCTATCTATCTATCTATCTATCTATCTATCTATCTATCTATCTATCTCTAGTATTGATATGTGTGATGAATGATAATGGTGTATGCCGCGGAAGAGCCCGCAAAGATGCCTGCAGCGCGACCTCGCAGAAAATGTGCAGCTAACCGCAGTCCGCTTAAGTAGTATGCCTGCCGCCACAGGGCAAGGCGTATAGTGAGTGCTCGTGTTTAAGTCGTCTCACAGTGTTATACCTAAAACCGGGGTGGTGCTGTTACTACTACAACGAGCTTGCATGATGAAGATCGTGTAGGTTACGTTATCGCGCAGTGCCCCATAAGAGTTTGCAGAATGGCGCCGCTTGCAAAGACCTTCCATTTGCATAAGGACTGTTGATACGTAAGAGGTCGCAGATGTTTGTCGGCTGTAGAGTTCCAATACAGCGCTTATGCGCTGCAGCAAAAAAAAAAAAAAAAAAAAAAAAAAAAAGCTATACCAATAGCTACAGTTTCTTCCGCGTTTCTTCCTTGACTTGCCCTCCATTTTCACGAGCACAGGTGAGCAGGGGGGAGGGGGTGGGGGCAGAGTCTGCAATGATGCGAATGTACCAAATGACTAACTGCGTGAGGCGAACACTTTCCGGTAGGAAAACATACACGAGTACGTGTTATTTTCGAGCAGACAATATACAAATTTAGGATAGCTGCACAAGGCAAGCGTAAACGCTTTAAAAACAAAGAAATATATAGCGTTCTCTTCATTGCGCATGCTCTGTACATTATCCCGTTCCTGTAGATTACAAACGCTTTGTTAATTTACGATTTCTGGCGAGCAACGTCGTCGCATTTACGTACGCTAAATGGCATTGACAAGCATGGAGACACCAGTGGCCCCCACGTCAGTGAAAACAGTATTGTTGGCTTTGCTCACACAAAACCTGATCGCCGGTGAATGGTGAATTAAGCTTTCGCTTCTGTATGCTGAGTAGAACATCAGGTTATCAGCGGCTAGCCGACTGAAATGTTTTAGATCGCCCGACGACCTTGTCGTCCCTATACGCCTGACGAGACACCTCGTCTTTGCTTGCAATAGTTTCACACAAGGCAGGAGATCTCGTCGCCTCTACTTACGTTTCCTTTGTGTTTTCGTCCATGTGCGTACGTTAAACTGAAACACTTCCTTGTCGCCTGCACCTTGTATATATCGCAAAGTCCTCACGTTTGAAATATATGATTCACTAAGCGCTATTCGAGAACTGTCTATTGCGAGATGGTGGCACCAAGGCTAAAAATAAATTGTAGTCAGGCATTGTGTCAGGTAACAGCACTAAATAATGTCTTACATTTCAAGGATAAGACTAGTCATTTTATTAATTTTTTTCGTACTGCGTGGAAAGAATGGAAGGATTCTGCGAACGGCCGGCCCTCCTAGCTCAGTCCAGAATGGAACGGGCGCTGCTTGAAAAAAATATAACTTCCCTGGAGTAACTAGATATTGAAAGAAGAACTGACTACCTTATCACGTTCTACACCTTCACATTGAGCTATGATGGGCTCTGTAGTGGAGGACCCGTCATTAATTTTTACCAGCGGGGTTTCTTTTACCGGCACCTAGATCTCGTGTTTCCTATTCTAATTGGAATGCGCCCACCGAGGACGAGAATCGAACCCCTGACCCTGCATTGAGCCAGAAGGACGCCATAGCCACCTACCGAGCCGCCGCAGCGGGTGCCATATCGCAACACATAATAGACGCTTCCATTAGGCAGACCCATCCGTTACACCTATACACCCTGCGAGCTAGACCAATTAATACCTGGCTCCACCGACCGAGTCCCACTGCGTTCGGCACCCTTGTAACCATCGCCGTCTCCGCCGCAGCGCGCAAGTATAGACGACACTTTTCACACCGGGTCGGGTGACGGGTGGACAAGGCCGCGTTGGCCGCCGCGACCATAATTTTCGCGCGATCGAAGCGCGATGTGATTATCGAAACAGCGGCAGCGCAACATCGCAAGCGGCCGCTGTGGATTTGACCATGGCGCCGGGAGGAGAACAAAAAAAAAAAAAAGACAATGCTGTCCCCAATCGTGGCGCCGCGATATCCAATCAATCTCGCGCATTATTCCGCCCGATTCGCCACCGCACACACAGCCACCGAATCGCGGGTCAAACGAGCCATGGTCAGCGCCGGCGATTCCATTGTGCCCGTGCCAAGCGCCCAAAACGCGACGGTGTCACGGTCGAACGCGCCTCTCGCGGTGTTTTATCAGAGGCCTGTCTCGTCGTCGGTCGTGCTATAAGGATGGCGAGAACTGTCCCTGCGAGGCTGAAGGCTGAAGGTTCTGAACGTGCCATCTTGGGGCGCCTGGCGGATAAATTTCGCGCAGCACGCGCAGAGATATTTCGCAAAGGTAGACCACAACGGCATCTAAGTTATCCCTGCTTGTGCAGAGGTCAACAACACTGGTCTTTCACATATACGCCTCTGACATGTTTAGGCTGCGCATGTGCTTGAACTGCTTCTATACTGCTGATCACGAGGTCTCGGGTTCAACTGCCGGCTTCGGCTGCCGCATTCTTAAGGGGGCGGGATCCAAGAGCTCCCGTATATAGATAAGTGCCCGTCAGAAAAACGTAGGGGCCCGTTAAATGGTTTTAGACGGCTAAAATTAATCCAGAGACCCACACTACGGAGTCCGTCACGTGTACAGTCCATTGTTCCCTCAGAACGTCAAGCGTTAATGGTCTCTTACCTGTTCGAGAAGGGAGAAAGAAAGCACAGCGTACAGGTGCGCCACGGGAATAGAGTTGTTAGCCACCGTGGTGAAATTTAATTTCAGTCACAGGTTTCACGTGCCGAAACCACGATTATGATTACGAGGCACGCCGTAGGGGCGGGGGGGCTCCGGATTAATTTTGACCGCCAGTGGATTTTTAACGAGCCCCCAATGCACGGGACACGAGCGCTTTAGTATTTCGCCCCCATATAATTGCGGCCGCCATGGCAGGGATCCCATCGCGCGAACTCATGCTTAGCAGCGCATCATCATAGCCGCTAAGCCACCACGGCGAGTGTATACAGTATGCAAAAAGGGAAATGTTTCTGAGCTAATCCAAACAAGTAACTAAAAGAGAGAACATTTCTTGGCAGTAATACTCGAATGGCTGTTGTATTTTTTGGCAACGAACCACGCAGCACGGTTTTGAACAGCTTCAAGTGAGGGGATTAGATAGTCCTGATGGGGTGACCAGATTGGCGAAGCATATTCCAGCTTACGACGAATGAATGTTTGAGAGGAGAGTTTACGGGTAGTAGAAGGGGTTCCGGTATCCAAGTTTGCCGGACGCTTGTCCAACAATATTGTCTATGTGAATCTTCCAGAACAGATTTGGTGTTGAAGATACACCGAACTCTTTGTAGCACGTTTGCACGGGATACGTCAGAGTTATTAATGCGTTACCATTAGGGCTGTGTTTCAGTACTCCCCGCAGACGGCAGAGCAGACGGCTAAGGGGACAGCGGCCATCTTAAGTCTCGTTACAATTCTCACGAAGACGTCAAAGTAGACCGCTTCGCGAAGACAGCATGGAAGTCAAAAACGATGCCGGCTACTTTCCTGCCCAAACGAGATGGCGGCTGAGCAGGACGCTTGGAAAGCCGACAGTAAGGTCGTCTGCGCACAAGAAAAACGTAGACACGCTTTCCTACGCCCTTAGTGTAAGTCACATTGTGTTTTTAATAGGTTCGCAGGCGCAAAGACATAAAATACCGAAATATTGAGTGCTTTTCTCAACTTTTTCTTGTCGCCGCGAGGGGGCGTCACGTCGCAGAAGCGTCTTCCATACGTCTTCCAGACTGTTCGCAACGCGTTCCATTACTTGGGCTCGAAGCTGTCTCGGCTGTCTCCTTGGCTGTCTACGTAGACTCACTTCGATGCATGGCCACAACTGGAACACACCCTAGCAGTGTCAAAGTAGAAAAAACAGGGTATGTGTGGAGGGTGGGAAGCCGGTCACGTTGTAGAGGTAGAAAGGTCATGGTAGAACTTAGACGAGTGTGTATATGTGTGTGTATCATCATCATCAGCAGCAACAGGAACCTATATTTATGTCCACTGCAGGACGAACGCCTCTCCCTGTGATCTTCAATTACCCCTGTCTTGTGCTAGCTGATTCCAACTTGCGCCTGCAAATTTCCAACTTCATCACCCTACCTAGTTTTCTGCCATCCTCAACGCGCGCCCCTTCTCTTGGTACCCATTCTGTAACTCGAATGGTCCACCAGTTATCATCAATCCTACGTGTATGTTTATATATATATATATATATATATATATATATATATATATATATATTATATATGTGCCTGGATGAACATTGTATATTGTATTGGACCACCGTCAGTTGCACTACGCTCGTCGAGGAGGCAGGACGTGCGTCAAGTGAGCTCCCGAAGAACACTTTACAATGTGGTGAACGCGGATTAAATTACAAATCCAGGACCTCGAAGAGGTACGACGCGATACTACCGCATCTCCCTAGCATTTACCCCTACAGCGACACTGAAATTTAAGTGAGTGGTTGAACACAGAACATTTTTCCGTGTTGAGCGACATTTGCCAAAGTGAGCACCGGTTGTTTATAACATTAGTGTCATTTCGGAGTGCAAGATCGCCTACAGCTAAGTTGATGTTGCGGTAGATTACGCAATCATCAGCGAATAGTCGAGTATTATAGTTTACATGAGATGGTAGGTCATTACTATAGATTAGAAATATTAGCGGGCCAAGAACGCTACCTTGTGGAACGTGTGATGTTATATCACTGGGAGCAGAAGATAAGAAATTAACAACGGTAAGCTGCTGACTGAATGAGGATCAAGTTGATGAATCCAAGTTTACTGATGAAAGTTGGCTACTTGTCGACAGTGTGCAACGCGATCGAAGGCTTTAACAAAGTCGATGAATATACAATGTTCATCCAGGCATTCATCCACGTACATAAGTATGTCGTTGTTCATTCTATGAGTTGGGAGTCACAAGAAAATCCTTTTCTAAAGTCATGCTGGTTAGGGAGTAAAAAATGGTAGCCTTATAAGCGCTGAAAAATGTTAGAGGCAATGATGTGTTCAAGAAGTATGCATACAACACTGGCTAACGACATAGGGCGGTAGAGGTTAGCGATGCTTTTACTGCCGGTTTTAACGACGGGTATGCCATTTCTAATTCTTTTCACTCTGTTTATACAGGGTTGGTAATTTACAATAACTTGATTGATAGCACTCCGTCGGTGGATGATGAAAAATCGCCTAATCAGTTTAAGTACGCCAATATGCACTAGAGCACTGTATGGGCCGACTTTTGCGGCCCGGGCCCGGCCCGGGCCCGTTTTTACATTGGGCGGCCCGCCCGAGCCCGATCAAAACATTTATGACGAGACCCGGGCCCGGCCCGGGCCCGGAAATAATCTACGTTACCCGCCCGGCCCGGCCCGCCACCCCTTTACCTTAAGCCCGAGCCCGGCCCGAGCCCGACTCGAAACCGGCCCGAACCCGGCCCGAGACCGAAAAATACATGTTTTTCAGAGTTGAGAAGCCCGAGAATAACTCGCAGAAAGCCCGAGCCCGGCCCGGGCCCGCGTCTAAAAACCCGAGCCCGGCCCGGGCCCGGGTCAAAAAGCACGCGCCGTGCCCGAGCCCGGCCCGAGCCCGTGAAAAAACTTCTCTACCCGACCCGGCCCGGCCCGTGGGTAAGCCCGAGCCCGTGCAGTGCTCTAATATGCACTTGTGTTCAGGGAAGAATTGTGCCCCTTATTTTTCTCTTCCCACCTTCCTCTTCCCGTGTGTGTATAAGCATTGGACAGCTAACCACGTGAACTTTTACTAGCCGTTTTACCTTCTTATCTTCCTACTCTCTCTCACTGTCTGAATAACCAGCGGGGGATCGTACGACATTATTTCCGAGGAGATAAAATATTGTCCGATCGTCATTATCATCATCATACGCCAAACAAAGTCCACGATTGCGCAGCAAAACACTTTTCACCGAGTACCTCTCGTTTAAATCCACACGCCAAACTTGGCCAGTTCGCGCTTGCGATTTCCGAAAACGTATTTTCACTGTCATCTAATCAACAGCCGCCCCCACTGATCTCGCATCATCTAGCTTTCTGTTAAACTATGTAGCACACCGCTGGATGCTCCACTGAGACTTACATGCCCTGTCAAAGCAGACTGATTGGTCTTAATTTTGGTTGAAATACTGTCAATTTAGGTTTCCTCAACAGTGCATGTTGCTGGGCTTCTATACCTTATTGTTCACGTTTCATATTTGGTTGGGAATATCAATTGAATATCAATATCAACTGAGTACAGGAGACATACGTGAATATCTTGGCGAATATCTACAAAGATTTTACAGCTACATTGGTTCTCCACAAGAAAAGTAGAAAGTTACCTATCAAGAAATGGGTCCAGGCAAGCAGACACAATCTCTCCAATGCTATTCACTGCATGCTTAGAAGGCTTAGGAGTGAGGATCAACGGCGAATATCTAAGCAATATTCGGCTTGCAGATGACATTGTCCTATTCAGCAACAATGGGGACGAATCATAACAAATGATTGAGGACCCTAACCAATAAAGTGTAAGAGTGGGGTTGCAGATTAGTATGCAGAAGACAAAGATAATGTTCAATAGCCTGGCAAGGGAACAAGAATTCAGGATCGTCAGTCAGCCTCTATAGAGTCTGTAAAGGAGTACGTTTATCTAGGTGAATTACTCACAGGGGACCCTGATCAAGAGAAGGAAATTTACAGAAGAATAAAATTGGGTTCGAGTGCATACGGCAGGCATTACGAAATCCTGGCTGGGAGCTCACCACTGTCGTAGAAAAGAAATGTGTACAATCATTGCATTCTACCCGGGCTAACATACGGGGCAGAAACTTGGAGGTTAACAAAGAAGCTCGAGAACAAGTTAAGGACCGCACAAAGAGCGATGGAACGAAAAATGTTAGGAGTAACTTTAAGGAGACAGGAAGATAGCGGTGTGGATCAGAGAGCAAATGGGGATAGCGGATATTCTAAATGACATTAAGAGAAAGAAATGGAGCTGGGCAGGTCATGTAATGCGTAGGATAGATAACCGGTGGACCATTAGAGTTAGAGAATGGGTACCAAGAGAAGGGAAGCGCAGTCGAGGACGGGAGAAAACTAGGTGGGGTGATGAAGTTAGGAAATTTGCAGGTGCATGTTGGAATCAGATAGCGCAAAACAGGGGTAATTGGGGATCGCAGGGAAAGGCTTTCGTCCTGCAGTGAACATAAATATAGGCTGATGATGATGATGATCAACTGAAGAGCAAATGTCAGCGGCTGCGGATTATTGCCCTCGAACACTCTCTTCAAAGGTGTTTGGCAGTTACGGCCGCGCGCCGAATGCGTAACTGTGCTTTGCCAATCGCGGAAGGCCCCAGCCATACATAATCTAGTTCCCGAAGCTCCGCATGCGATGAACTGCATGAAACTCGTGGGAGAGTATAATGGAGTCGCTTCGCAGTTTCCGTCGACGGACGGTGAAGGCGTCACAATTAGGCCGGCCCGCAGAAGTGCAGGGTCTCGTCATCGGCGAGGCCGTCCGCTTCATTACGTTGGCCCATGATCGGGAGGGGAGAAAAGGCCCGTGCGTTATGTGCGTTATGGGCCTCCGTTGTCTGTGTCGCAGCTGTTCCCAGGCCAAACGGTCAAGGCCGCGCGCGCAGCCAGAATTGGAGGTGTGGTTCCCAGGCCTCTGGAGCGGCGACGTCCGTGAAATGCGGTTACGGAAAGCGTTTCGGCTGGGCAGCGGATCTCATCGCTAGTTGGCTTTGGAGCGAACGAACAAGCAGACGCTATCGCATGCGATGAGCTATTGTATCGTACCCAAAAGTGAGAGAGAGGAGGGATAGAGGAAAGGCCAGGCTGAGCTCGGTTGGAAACCCTGCACTGGCACAGGTGAGAAAGGGGGCAAAGAATACAAGGAGATATGAAAACTAGACCGGCTGCATCGACAGGCACAAGCATTTGTCGTTTACACAGTCACAAATTGTCACACAGGCAGGTGAGTCTTAAGAGACGCAAGCAGACAGAACAGAACAGGACAGAAGTACAGATAGATAGATAGATAGATAGATAGATAGATAGATAGATAGATAGATAGATAGATAGATAGATAGATAGATAGATAGATAGATAGATAGATAGATAGATAGATAGATAGATGTTGACTTTGTTAAGTAACTGGAGATATTAGCCTGGCTGGTGGCCTGGTAAAGTACTCCAGGAGTTAAGTTTGTTCTTTGTCCTTGAAGTCGATGAAAGTCTCTTCAAGGTGTTTATCGGCGTTGATGAAGCAGGAGGCAGGTTGGAGGTAACAAAACTTGAAGATATATTGCAACGAAAATATTTACACAGTCAAATGCAGAGTTAGCAAAACAACACTGATGCAAAACACACAAGTAAACAGCGCCTTACTCTTCGACTTTCTCTTAAGTTAGAGCCTAGGACAACTGTCACTACATACGACCAACCGAGTCTCACTGTTCTACCACTAAGTGGTTACGGCCCAGACTAGCGTTGCATCGTACGGAGTCTTACTGATCTATCAGGTTTAGTGATTACAGCCTAGACTGAGGAACAAGCACCTCGTCTCGATTGTTATAGGTGAAATAGACAAAGAAAAAGGGTGGTAGGACCGTTGGCCCATCCCACGGAAGCAGTTGCCAATGAGAGCTGAAAGTTTGTTAAGCCACAACCCAAAGGGATGGGCTTACAATTAAAAGTAAATGTATTGGAAAACAGCCCTGTTTTCCTTCTTTCCGCAACTCCGTTTCCCTCTGCTATTCCCACGTGGTCAGTGACGGCTTTAGCAAACACGCCAGGCACGCACGATTTATTGCTCGGCCATCTCAAACCTCGGTAGCGTTTCTAGCCAGCAGGGGGCTCGGGGGCTGGTGTCACAACACTGCGTACCGCAGTCCCCCCCTCAAGGTTTTTCCGCGTGGGAAAATAATGACCATTGGCGGCATTCGGACCCGGTGTTTTCAAGACGACGTTCTTCGAACGCGATCCTCGCATGCGCACTGCGCCTCTACGGCGCGCACTGCAAGCTGACACTCGACACCACGCGGGCTTTTCTCAGCGCTCAACACAAGATACACGTGGTTGCCGCCCGGACGCGTAGGGGAGTGGACCCCCGCTCCGTACGCGCAACCCATCGTTAACAATGCTAGGCCATAAACCTCGGCGCCGTCTCTAGCCCTCAGGGGACTCAGAAGCCGGCGCCACAACACTGCGTACAGCCGTTCCACTCGAGGTTTGTCCGCGTTGACCTATTATGAGCGTCGGCGGAATGCCAACCCCGTGCGCGCAAGACCGCGTTCTCCGAATCCGTTCTCCGCATCCGCACCGCGCCCCCCCCCGGCGCGCGCCGCGGCTCGTCACCCGACACCACGCGGGCCGTTCGACCCCTCAAAAACAGAAACGGTTGCTGCCCGGAGGCGCTGGGGAGTGACCGCCTCCCTATTCATGAAACACGTGGGCAAGTTGCGGCACTGCAACAATATATACAAAACAATCATGCAGCCCTACACCGCCCATTCTGTATGTTCGATAGAAGCGCGGCCTAACACGTCCCCCCTAAAGAGTATACTGGGCTGATTTTTGCTCAGTGATACGATAAATCACTGCCGCGATTGCGTAATCGAACTTACTAACCCCACCATGGCCTAATTAGATGAACAACAACAAACCAACCCGCAAAATAACAAAGCAAGAAGAGAGGAAAGAGAAATACACAATACATGTCAGTAAACAATTAAGCACACGATTGCAGTTCCAAGCTATAAGAGCACTCTAGTGTCTCTGTGTCTTGGATCGGCACTCTCAAAGTCCACAATATACAGCGCCAGGTGAGCAGGAACATTCACGCCCATCCAGTTGGCATGGCACTATATTATTACGATGGCTTCCATGAGCCGTAGCTGATACGTCTGTGAAAAGCCAGTAGGGCCCAAACGGATCCGGAGTGCTGAGTGCCATGGACTCGCAGAGGGAAAGTTTCGGAACCTCAAATGCCGTCTGAGCTTCCTCCGAGCAACGTATCTGATTGGGTACCGCTTTCTCTGCTAACCGCGTGATCCGGTTCTCCACCTCTGCACATCCTCGGCCGTGCTCGCGATAGTGGCCGCACAGTCCTAGCAGGCTGCGTAGTTTCCTTTTGGTGCACGGTGAAACCGGATTCTTAATTGCAGCTATTTTTTCTAGATCTGGTGCGTGCTTCCCTGAGCCGACAATATGCCCGAGGCGATGAATGTGGCCTTGTGCAACTTGACACTTTTCCGGACTGGCTTTCAGCTCAGCCTTTTCTAGGGTAGAGTTAGCTAGCTGCACCCTACTGAACTCCTCTCTCCGGCTTACTGACTCATTTGATTGTTCTAACACATGGACAGGCTCGGCCGGTGCTCCACGGTATGGCACAAAGCTGTTGGCCTTCAACAACAGTTCCAAATCTTCATGGGTCAACAAACAATCCGTGCCCTCGATGAGCTCATTAGTCAACGCACAGAGTAGGTCGACGTTCTGAGGTTCCGCAGCCATATTCGGGCTATTTAACCTTACCGGCAACGTAGCCAGTTTTGCCTGGATAATTTTCCCAAAAGCAGACACCAATCTTACCGTGCCTGACGGCTCCACGAGACTTTTCGGAAGCAGATTCTCCCGTATAACAGTTATTTCACTCCCTGTATCCATAATCGCAACTGTGGATACATCTCCGCATGAGATATGAATTAACTGTACTTTAGTCATCCCTTCACAGTTGCGTCTCACGGCTTTTATATTTGCAGTAAGGATTCCATCAGGAATCTCACTTCCCTCAGGTATCTCACCTACCGTCTCGTGGGCAATCGCCACATTTTGTACCCTCTGCCTTGGCTCGATAGCCCTCTTTGATTGATTTATCTTATCGCTAGATTTCGGGCAATCCTTAGCGACGTGGCCCGAGCCGTGACACAAGTAACATTTGAGGGCGCCTTTCTCTACTCGGGGCGGCTCTTGCCCCATGTCTGCCGCTGACGGCTTTGAAGCGTACCCCTTGCCTTTTGCCTGTTCAAACGTTTGTAGTACTTTGGCGATCTCAGGTGGCTTAAGCCATCCCTCGCCTTCTCGTAGCCTCACGTACTCGAGACCCTCTATACCAAGGCCCGATTTTATACGATTTGCTACCATGAGTTCTGCCATCACCTCTACAGTGTCGGCCCCTCTCACTTGGAGGTAGTAAGAGAAATACGTTTTCACTCGTGACGCGAACTGTGACCACGTCTCCTCCTTACGCTTCACTGCTCTCTCAAACCTCTGCAGATACTCTGCCGGAGAAAGCTTCAGTTCCATCAACACTGCCTCTTTAACTGACTCGTAATCTGTACTTTCTTCCTGGCTGAGGTTACGCAGTAGGTAGCGGACGCGTTCAGTTAGCGCTGGCATGACCAGATGCACGCGACTCTCATACGGTACCCTGTACGTAGCAAAAAGTTTTTCTACTTCCTCAAACCATAATGGTACATCCGCGTCACACGGCAGGCGGAACCCTTTCAGCACTTTTGCGCATTGCTCGATGGAATCGAAACCCATCCGCCTCTGATCGCCCCGCTCAGACCCAGTGCTCGGCAACGAAACATTGAGACGTTCAGCACTCGTCCTTGTCTGCAACAGCCTTTCGTACTCAATCTGAAGTTGAAGCTTTTGAACCTCGAGCTCGAGCATTCTTGTATCATTTGGAATTTGCAAAGGCTGAGATACCTGCTGCGACAATTCCTGGCTCTGATTGGGTGCTCTCACTTCATTTGAGTTATCGGAATTTAGAATACCGACATTTGATAACTCCTGATTCCGATCCATTTCCGCCACAGTCGCACCCTCAACTCCATTAGACTCCATTGTCTCTGCGCCCCCGCGTGTCCTCACCATGAGCTCTACACACCAACTGCCATGCCAACTTGAGAAAGACGCAAGAAATCCTGCTCACCCGTTGCTGAATGCACTGCCATTTCCGGATCTCCTCCACGGTGCCGGACTTGGCTGCTTTGGGGTCTTCTCGAAGGTGCGGGAGGTGGTCGTTAGATGACTTGATCCTCTCACCACTGGTCCAGCATTCGATGTTGTAGAGCTCGCCGATCCCTGTCGACTGCGCCAGTTAAGTTTGTTCTTTGTCCTTGAAGTCGATGAAAGTCTCTTCAAGGTGTTTATCGGCGTTGATGAAGCAGGAGGCAGGTTGGAGGTAACAAAACTTGAAGATATATTGCAACGAAAATATTTACACAGTCAAATGCAGAGTTAGCAAAACAACACTGATGCAAAACACACAAGTAAACAGCGCCTTACTCTTCGACTTGTCTTAAGTTAGAGCCTAGGACAACTGTCACTACATACGACCAACCGAGTCTCACTGTTCTACCACTAAGTGGTTACGGCCCAGACTAGCGTTGCATCGTACGGAGTCTTACTGATCTATCAGGTTTAGTGATTACAGCCTAGACTGAGGAACAAGCACCTCGTCTCGATTGTTATAGGTGAAATAGACAAAGAAAAAGGGCGGTAGGACCGTTGGCCCATCCCACGGAAGCAGTTGCCAATGAGAGCTGAAAGTTTGTTAAGCCACAACCCAAAGGGATGGGCTTACAATTAAAAGTAAATGTATTGGAAAACAGCCCTGTTTTCCTTCTTTCCGCAACTCCGTTTCCCTCTGCTATTCCCACGTGGTCAGTGACGGCTTTAGCAAACACGCCAGGCACGCACGATTTATTGCTCGGCCATCTCAAACCTCGGTGGCGTTTCTAGCCAGCAGGGGGCTCGGGGGCTGGTGTCACAACACTGCGTACCGCAGTCCCCCCCTCAAGGTTTTTCCGCGTGGGAAAATAATGACCATTGGCGGCATTCGGACCCGGTGTTTTCAAGACGACGTTCTTCGAACGCGATCCTCGCATGCGCACTGCGCCTCTACGGCGCGCACTGCAAGCTGACACTCGACACCACGCGGGCTTTTCTCAGCGCTCAACACAAGATACACGTGGTTGCCGCCCGGACGCGTAGGGGAGTGGACCCCCGCTCCGTACGCGCAACCCATCGTTAACAATGCTAGGCCATAAACCTCGGCGCCGTCTCTAGCCCTCAGGGGACTCAGAAGCCGGCGCCACAACACTGCGTACAGCCGTTCCACTCGAGGTTTGTCCGCGTTGACCTATTATGACCATCGGCGGAATGCCAACCCCGTGCGCGCAAGACCGCGTTCTCCGAATCCGTTCTCCGCATCCGCACCGCGCCCCCCCGGCGCGCGCCGCGGCTCGTCACCCGACACCACGCGGGCCGTTCGACCCCTCAAAAACAGAAACGGTTGCTGCCCGGAGGCGCTGGGGAGTGACCGCCTCCCTATTCATGAAACACGTGGGCAAGTTGCGGCACTGCAACAATATATACAAAACAATCATGCAGCCCTACACCGCCCATTCTGTATGTTCGATAGAAGCGCGGCCTAACACCAGGTATTGTGTGAAATGTATTTTAACGAAAGTGATTACACAAACGCGCTAAATGATGCATGAATTCGCGATCATACAGTGCACGATATGTTTCTCCATTCTGTACTCGGTATGTTGTTGTAAGCAACATTAACGCTTCACTCGGCTGTGTCCGGTCAATGCATGACGCCGAGATGAAGGTGCTGCTTGAAAGCTGAGGGTTTCTTTTCGGGCGGACAACGTTTTCTACATTCATAAACACCTTGCAGACTCTTCTGGTTATTCATACGCATGTACTAGTCAATAAGTTGTCTTGCACGAAACACCCACCTGTGCGTGTGATAGGATTTTTTAACAGACTGAGTCAGAGCTGGACTACGGCTTCACCCCCGTCGCAGTGAATTAGTCGTTATTCTGTGCGCATGCGCATGGCACAATAAATGCTCAAATTGATACGTACGTATTCCGTTTCCAGTGCAGCACTGTGACCTGCGGCATCTTGTCATCGAGCGCAAGTTTTTTGTTCGCCCAATTGATGCGCGAACCAACTTTGTTAAAAAAGCACGCGGGAAAGCTAAACAAAGCCGCTGCTTTGATTTTATTTTTCTTTTATTCTTATTTTTTGTTTGTTTTGTTGCTTCCCGTTAGCGGCGCACGACTCCGAGTAGCTATTGCAGCGACAGGATATATTTATTACTCACGATACCATTGCGAAAGAAAGGCGCACCTTTCACTTCTTCCGCTGGGACAGTCAGGACAAACATAGACCGTGCCACGAAGTGTTCGCGACAGAGGCAACACACTCTGCAAACTTCTCCGCGCAAAACCCAATTGTCTAGCTGATTGCGTGCTTACTGCCTGAAAAGGTTGCGCGCCATCGCCGAGCTGTCCGGCGAGCCGGCATTGTGTTCGCGTCTGTTCGTGCCGCAGATTAAGCCCGAGCTTGGGGGGAGTCCGCCGTATGCCCGACTGGCAAATCTCCGGTTGCCTCGCGGTGGAGAAAGAAAGTCAAACCGGCATCGCGATTCACCGCCTCGCTCACCTTTTATTGTTCCCCGGTGTTTACGCAAACAACAATGTTCGTGCTTTCACGAGAAGACAGTGACTGCGCGTGTACGATACCCCCCTTCTTCGCACGCCGCTGTTGCGACGCGCCGTAATGGTCTAATGGACGGACGCGGCCGTCAATATAGAGGCAGATGCAGGCATCTTACGAACATGCTCAGAACGCGGCCGTTGGGATATATGCGCATCGCGCCTACCCGGATACCATATCAGCTCGCTTGTAAGTACGACTCGCCTTTTTAGGGGCGCGCTCTGCTTACTGAGCTGCAGAGAACTTTGTAAGCAAAAAAGCTCTCTGTGGTTCCTGACTAGGAGCTAGAGAGAGACCTCTCTCTAGAGAAATATCTGTCTGTCTGTCTGTCTGTCTGTCTGTCTGTCTGTCTGTCTGTCTGTCTGTCTGTCTGTCTGTCTGTCTGTCTGTCTGTCTGTCTGTCTGTCTGTCTGTCTGTCTGTCTGTCTGTCTGTCTGTCTGTCTGTCTGTCTGTCTGTCTGTCTGTCTGTCTGTCTGTCTGTCTGTCTGTCTGTCTGTCTGTCTGTCTGTCTGTCTGTCTGTCTGTCTGTCTGTCTGTCTGTCTGTCTGTCTGTCTGTCTGTCTGTCTGTCTGTCTGTCTGTCTGTCTGTCTGTCTGTCTGTCTGTCTGTCTGTCTGTCTGTCTGTCTGTCTGTCTGTCTGTCTGTCTGTCTGTCTGTCTGTCTGTCTGTCTGTCTGTCTGTCTGTCTGTCTGTCTGTCTGTCTGTCTGTCTGTCTGTCTGTCTGTCTGTCTGTCTGTCTGTCTGTCTGTCTGTCTGTCTGTCTGTCTGTCTGTCTGTCTGTCTGTCTGTCTGTCTGTCTGTCTGTCTGTCTGTCTGTCTGTCTGTCTGTCTGTCTGTCTGTCTGTCTGTCTGTCTGTCTGTCTGTCTGTCTGTCTGTCTGTCTGTCTGTCTGTCTGTCTGTCTGTCTGTCTGTCTGTCTGTCTGTCTGTCTGTCTGTCTGTCTGTCTGTCTGTCTGTCTGTCTGTCTGTCTGTCTGTCTGTCTGTCTGTCTGTCTGTCTGTCTGTCTGTCTGTCTGTCTGTCTGTCTGTCTGTCTGTCTGTCTGTCTGTCTGTCTGTCTGTCTGTCTGTCTGTCTGTCTGTCTGTCTGTCTGTCTGTCTGTCTGTCTGTCTGTCTGTCTGTCTGTCTGTCTGTCTGTCTGTCTGTCTGTCTGTCTGTCTGTCTGTCTGTCTGTCTGTCTGTCTGTCTGTCTGTCTGTCTGTCTGTCTGTCTGTCTGTCTGTCTGTCTGTCTGTCTGTCTGTCTGTCTGTCTGTCTGTCTGTCTGTCTGTCTGTCTGTCTGTCTGTCTGTCTGTCTGTCTGTCTGTCTGTCTGTCTGTCTGTCTGTCTGTCTGTCTGTCTGTCTGTCTGTCTGTCTGTCTGTCTGTCTGTCTGTCGTCTGTCTGTCTGTCTGTCGCTGGTCTTTCTGTCTGTCTGTCTTGTCTGTCTGTTCTGTCTGTCTGTCTGTCTGTCTGTCTGTCTGTCTGTTTGTCTGTCTATCTATCTATCTATCTATCTAAGGTAATCATGATGGTGGTGGGGACGTTGCTATTGTTGGAGTTATAGTTCATGACCCGTGTCGAGGCTTCGCGTTATTTGTTGGAATAGGACAGTATTTGTTTCAAAGGAAAGATACCTTCGTGTGCATTGAAATCTACGAATCCAAATGAAACTTTATCATAAAGTAACCAATGCTAGAAAGCCCGTTTATATGGGCTTTGAAGTTACGGCTATAGGGCAGGATGGCGATATTGAGAAAGATGAATTTCGCAATCCACAGGTATCAAATGTAGCGGTTAGATTAAGTTGTTATTATTATAGCTAGAGCTCTCGTGTCCTCCAGGAGACGAAAGCTCGTTTGACAGACAAGAATAGCGGACAGGGCTTTAATGGTTTGCGGGGCGCTCAGTGTAGGCCGAGGATAGTAACGTCATTAACAACAGATACAACGACCGTGCTCAGAGAGGTTAGGGGCACCTCACATACGAGTCTGCTGCAGGTAGGTTCCTTGTCAGAGGCATCCAGGAAGAAGACAGTTTGATGGTATCTAGCTATGGTTATTATTTACTAATGTGATGGCTTAACTGCGCCTAAATCACCCCAAGCGATCTATAAACAAAACATGTTTTGGTCTGTTCCAAAGCGAGCGTGAGCGTGAGAATCTCATTTACCTCTGACAAGCGCAATTTCGGGTTTGCTGTGATGCGTGGTAAAGTGACTTTGTCGGATTGCCAATCGCTGGGGCTGTATTTCATTGACTTCCGCTGAATTAATCACTGAATTTATTAACACCTTTCGGGTGCTTTTCTTTTTTCAGCACATTCCACTATCGGTAAATTTGTGCAGAAGCCCATGTTTACAACGCTTAGATTTATAAACGAATAATACGAGTGACCTGCTTCATCTTTATAATCATTGCCTTGATCAACAAAGTCCCCCCTCAATAAGTTGTCCTGCGATACCCTAGCCTGCTCTACCAGCAGAATTTATCATCTTGTCACACTGTCTGATATTCTGTTCTCACAGACTGCGTCTGTTCTTTGTCAGCGCTCTTTAATTGTTTGAAAGAGGACCCTTAATCTGTTCTACCATATACAAGACAAGCTCAACTTCACGCTCTCCTAGAGTGCTATATATCAGACATTGATCATCAGTGCATACTACTATCGCTGTTATTTCTCTTTCTAAATTGCTTATCTTTACCGTTCTGCTTGCGGCATTCCTTTCGATAACCCTAGGAGCAGTACTCAGAAGGGTACTGGTTTGGGCGACTTGGTAGCACTCCGATAAATAGTTGCGCGCAAACTGAAAGACGAAGGACTAGGGATTTGACGAGCGCACGCACTTGTGTTCGTCCATTCCCTAGTCCGTCGTTTTTCAGTGTGTGCGCAACAACTGTTCATCATGGAGCAGTGCTCACTTCGATACCGAGTCTTCTTGTTAACCAGGGGCTGCTCAAAGACGCGCCATTACGGTAACGCTGTTACACGACCACAAAGGGCGCAACACTTCGTGGCCACGCTCTAAACTGGTTCCCAAAGACGCACTGCTTCGCTGACATTAGGACGGGGAGGAGGCGCGCCCAATACGGGCTGCTTCTTCGAGATTATCACTGATGCCCGACGAATGAATGGCGAGAGAGATAGAAATAAACAACGGAATAGAGCGTTGTCAGTGTGCGTAAACACGGAACGTAGCTTCGACTCGCCTGCGCGCGCCGAACGTGCCGACACGACACGTTCTGTGGACGACTCGGTTCACACGTGCCATTGTGTGAACGCGGCGTGTGACGGGCTGTGAACGCCTTCCTGGTGCCCTCCCGCTGGTCTTCCTTTTCACACTTGCGCGTCTTAGTGATAGCTCTCGTGACTCTCCTTCCTTCCGTATACGGCGAAGATTGCGCTCCGCGTCTTGGCGCCTGATAGAGGCATTATGCTGCGGACATCAGTGCGGAGACAGAGACTTCGCAAGGTTAGGCTTGCACGTGTGTACGTGTGTACGGTTGGCGTCAAAAGTTTGCAGAACGCGGGATCGGAGAAAAGTTTTGGATCATCCGAGAAGTTTGTGACCGTAGACAGTAAAACCGTACAGCAATCATTGTGTTGTCAACGTTAGAAGCTATACTTGAATTGATATGCGTTCCGCGTTCGTTTGAGTAGATTTATTTTGCCACATTAGTATTATACCAGTTACGCGAAATACGAATACCTGGCTGCGGATCTTTTCAGCTTTTTCTTATATTCGGCGGCCCATATTCTTTTCATGCCGAATACATTTGTGTGTATGCATATGTGTGTAAACGTATTGTGGGGTGTAGTATGTATGTATGTATGTATGTATGTATGTATGTATGTATGTATGTATGTATGTATGTATGTATGTATGTATGTATGTATGCGCGTATGTATGTGCGTATGTATGTATGTATGTATGTATGTACGTACGTACGTATGTATGTATGTATGTATGTATGTATATATGTATGTATGTATGTATGCATGTATGTATGTATGTATGTATGTATGTATGTATGCATGTATGTATGCATGTATGTGCATATGTGTGGTTCCATGCCCGCTTGCTTTAAGTACACTGCGGTTGCACCCCTTACCCGAAAAGTGAATCGGCGGAGGGGGGGGGGGGGGGTCTATCTAGCACATGCGCACTGTACAGTATTCACGCAAGTCATCGATAAGAGTATGGCCATTTCGATGTCCGAAGAACAATACCATAAGCAACGTAAACTTCACCCTAGACAATTTTTTGTTTCAATTTTAGTGCACGGATCACAATTGCGCCATGTTGAAATAGAGTACGCAAGCTGACATATTCAGCAGCGTCACAGTTAGCCCCATGAAGTTAGCTACCAATTCACGATACGTGTGTTCTCTAGCTCAAGAGACATACGTCATATTTGAATAGAAATAATATTTCGAGACAAAACGCACGCTTGATAATTAAAAATAATAGCAAAAATACAGAAGTTTCATCTTCGTACTTAAAGCACCATCTTATATCCTCAGCTGCGCACGACTATAACTAACATGCGCGGAAAATGATGTACCCCGCCCAAATAATGCCGGATACGCGGACAGTCGGTCGACCTTTCCGTCTCCTGATAAGTGCTGGCTACTACGGCCGTGGACGACTGACCAGCGGTGCGAAACGCCTTGCCTATATTGCACGTATAGGATTGCCTGGGGTCCGTTTTTCCTCCAATGCAAGGTCGAACGCGAGGAAGAACACTCCAACTGGCCGATGCACGTTACTATGCGCGGGCGTGCAATTAAGTTTGCGCGGGACCCCAATAGACTGAGCTTCCACGTGACCTCGTATAGGTCCGGCAGCCTAACTTCGGTGCACTGCCTTGATGGTCTCCTTTGCGTCGACTATTTAACAGTAGTGTACCGCCGAAGATAAAGGGAGCCGCCAATTTCATTCGTGTGCGATACGACCTGGAGATCATTATTTACGGAAAGAGCCGGTATTGGTACTGATTTCTAACCAAGGGCTGTAGAGCGGCTTTGAACCCTGACATAGCGGAACGACCTTCGATCGAGTGACAAGCTAGCGGGGAGCGGATAGAAGGCCGCGGTAAGAATGCCGGCCGTAAAGACTATGTTGCATTGCATTAGCGAAATTAGCTCTGTGGAAGGTCTGTGCAGTATTGAGCTACGATGAAGCGAATGCTGGAAGTAAAACGTAAAAAAAAGCAAAACAAAAGCAAGGACGATGTTGGGAACTTTTTGGGGACAGGCTGGCCAGGTGTGGCATATAAGGAGGTGTTTTGTTACGCAACGGTCTGAATTATGCTCATGATTATAAAGACCATGCACAATTCTGAAGATAAATTAAATGAGGCCAACAGACCCTACATACCAGAAAACAAAACCTGCTTTTCTAAGAGGAGAAAGCGAACACAGCCGTTTAGTCGCAGTAGTCGTCGTTATTGGTAAGTACCAATTCATAAGACAAAAAACGAATGCCACAAATGAACTGCCTATACGCAAATTGCGGCTAATAAAGCCGCACCTAAAACAAGAAACAAGTGAGGAATAAAATAAGGTTTCTTTACCCAACCCTACGCTGCTTAACGATGAACGCACGAATACAACGTGCGCATGCACAACACACGCAGGAACGCAGACACATACGCACAAACACACACGAACATGCACGTACAGGTATATACGCATACATATAGACACACATACAGGAGCGCACAGGCCGCAAAGTTGACTGAGAGATGCAAACACAAGTTGATGGGGGAGAACGAAAGCTGTTGTGTATCCAACATCAACAGTTCGATATATCCAACATGCGGTTCGTTATGAGCGAGTTCTTTCACGCGAGTATCGTCAAGGAGTTTCGCTTTTTTTTTCTATATAGAGGATAATTCGCTTCATCCGTGTTCATCTGTACTTTCCGCGGTCACTCCGAACGCACAACTCGTACGACGGCTTCACGCGGTGGCCAGCGTTTAAACAAACGCAACGCACACATTCAACGACACCCGCCATCGCGGTTAGGCCTCCTTACCGGTGAGGAGGAGACCGTAAAACGAACGCCGAGTACGCGTCCATAAAACAACGGGTCATTGATTTGGAAGCGCAATTTCTTGGAGAACGCAACGGAGGGCTCAACGCTGCCGTCGTTATTGGTGTCCAGTGGTAATCGAGATGCTCGTGCACCGACACCGCCCCGAAACGAATTGCATGCTCTCGCGCGCGGCACCGCGGGAAGACGTTTGTGTCGTGCTCTCTCCGTCTCTCTCTCTCTCTCTCCAGGACCCAATTATCCATCAGCGGTGGGTCGCAGGTGACCCCGGCGCCCTCCCTCCCACTTCGAGAGTCGGCGGGTCACTCTCGGAACGCCCATTATCGAAATGAGGAAGGAAGGACCCCGACCGCGTGCTGCGGCTCACGAACGCTGCACGCACGCGGAATCGCGTTCACGAGCTCGGTCGCTCGCGCGTCGCTTATTGTGCAAACGCAAGCACAGACACGCAGACACGCTGCTGACTCCCGTGCACGTAGTGTGTTCTCACGGACGGGATAAAAAACTTGTAATCGTCGGGCGAAGAGACGGCTGCAGCTATGGTACGTCCCGCCGTTGAAAAAAGAAAAAAGAAAAAAAAATCCTGCCTGCTAGAATGGTGTGGCGGGATTTCGTGCTTCGAGAATATCGAAACGCCATCGAATTTAGGGCAGGATCTAAAGTGACACGGGGACTTGCGTTGACAAGTGGACGAGGAACGCGATTGCCGGTGTTTGTGTGGTACGTGGCCACGCGGTATGCACGAAACTGTCTTTCTCCGCAGGAAAACACGGTGAGGATTGATTGATTGCATAAACTCGTCGTTGCGCAAAGGGTCGACTCTTTGGCCCCATGCAGGAGAGGAGTTAAAAGGCAGAGAGGTTTCGGACCGTGACTTTTGAGGTCAGCGCCGCAGCGATCGCGGTAACGGAGAGAGAGAGAGAGAGAGAGAATTCGCCGTGCCGTCATGACGCATCATATATCTCCCGGGTGCCAAAACCGAAATTGGTTCATAGAAGCAAGTAATACTGTCACTGATTTGGAGATCTCTGAAGCTTTCCACTGCTGTGGGGCCACGAGGATCCGAACCCTCACCAAACGCAAAAAAGGGAAACGTAAAAAAAGAAAACGAAATAAAGAGCCGAAAACGTCATGTCAGTACTCTTTAGACGTTGCAGTAGTGATCGGGTGACCGTAAGGCGCTACAAGAAGGGCCTGGCCGTAGTACCACGAAACCTTTTTTTTTTTACAAAAGGCGCTCTTCAGTTAGGACGATACGACGTGCTCGGCAGTGACAGGCGCTGGATGTCCGCTGGCGGAGACATGGGCGGAGGACGTGTTGAACGGAATCCTCACGTCCGCATCTGTCACATGTCGCCACGTCAAATACCACGCAATAAAATGCGTTCCCGAAGGCCACTCCCATCTGTCCAGGCGACGTGGAAACGTTACAGCTCGAAAACACGGAGTATACTCGGTGCTGGCCGTGTCCAGGAAGTTAGTATCGAGGGTATAAGTGACGGTGAAGAAAGAGACAGATAACCTTGCAGGTTGTTGCGGGAGAGTAAATGAACTTCCTTTTAACATCTGCTCTTGAAGGAACAATGTGGGTCTGCATTTTAGAAGAAACCTTTTTTTACCTAAGAGCGTTAACAGGATACCTGTTTGGAGGCTGATCGTCATGTTAGTGTTCTCATTCTCAGCTCTCACCTAACCCATAGTTCATGACGCGAGTACGTAAGTAGTGAAATCAACAAGCACGAGGGTGTAGGATAACACATGTTGAGGATAGGGCGAGCAAGCGCAATTAAGTAAGCTGTGGACAAGGTAAATGGTTGCAGGTTAGCGGTCGTGCGCAAGTGATTGCGTAACCGGTGTTGACGGTGTTGAGAATAAGAGGAAACAATAAAAGCGAGTATAGCGGTTAATAATAAAACTTCTTAAGCAAGTTGGTGCGATTTGGAAAACATGATTTTAGGGCGTGCCTCTTTAGCGCCCTAAAATCATCTTTTCCAAATATAGACGGCTTGAAGAAACCACTGGCCCGGTTTGAAGAATCTGTTGTGGGCATTTAGAGATCACGGTTAGAGGGATTAGAACGAAGTGTAGGTGTTGCGCGTAATTAATTACGTTGTTTTGCGTGCCAAAACCATGATCTAATTATGAGGCACGCCGTTCAGGGGGACCCTTAATAATTTGGACCACCTGGGGTTCTTTAACGTATACCTAAATCTAAGTACACGGGTGTTTTTGCATTTCGCCCCCATCGAAATGCGGCCGCCGTGGCCGGGATTCAATCCCGCGGCCTCGTGCATAGCAGCCCAACACCATAGCCACTAAGCAACCACGGCGGGAGTGGTGCCCAGATATGTCATAGTCTAAGCTATAGTCCAATAAGCATCCCGAACATGTTGAATTAGCAAGAAGGCGCTTATTCTCTTCACGAATAATTACGGCATCGCATTTCGGATGTCTCAGTGCATAAAATCACTTACACAGTGATGTCACCGGTGACTGCCGTTCATTCACGCACTAAGAAATGGTTACTCGGCGACAGGGCCACCACTGAACGTATTAAAGCGAAGCTCTCTTTGCGAACCATACCGAATTTTCCTGACCGTGGCTGCTTGGGTGCTGCTGCGGTTCTGCTACTGTGTCGCCGAGCTCAGAAATTAAAAAAAAATGAACTTGAATTACCTGCTCGATGGCGAGGTCGTACCTCAGTTCCCCAGCTCTAACCATAATTACACGGATATATCTGCTGTGCCAACACCAACTAATTTTTTAGACGTTTGCCGCGTGTGTAGAAGCCGTGCGCGAGTGCACATGCGAGCGCACGTGGGAGATGTAAAAGGGTTGCGTTGGATGATGCTGGTACTACTGGTACTGGTTGCGTTGGATGATGCTGATTCTACTGGTACTGGTTGCGTTGGATGATGCTGGTGCTACTGGTACTGGTTGCGTTGGATGATGTTGATACTACTGGTACTGGTTGCGTTGGATGATGCTGATTCTACTGGTACTGGTTGCGTTGGATGATGCTGGTGCTACTGGTACTGGTTGCGTTGGATGATGTTGATACTACTGGTACTGGTTGCGTTGGATTATGCTGGTGGTACTGGTACTGGCTTCGTTGGATGATGCTGATTCTACTGCCACTTGCTGCGTCGGATGATGCTGGATGATACTGGTACTGGTTGCGTTGGATGATGCTAGATGATACTGGTAACGTAGATGATGCGGTTTGGGCGACGGCCTTTGGCATGACTTTGCACTCACATTGCAATAACGCAACGATAAACGCAAGTTTCACACCCGTTATGCATTTAAGCACAGCTTCTCTGTATGTAAGGTTCCAACAAGGTGCATTTGGATCTGCTGCACTTTTTGTATTACTTTTATTTATTTTTTGAGGTTCAAGCTTTATTGATTGAAAGAAAATATATAGCTCTAGACTGGTGATCCTAGAACTTTAGAGGCACGTGTTTCTTCACGGATTTGCTCTAACTTCGCCCTTCTGGATTCGAACGGCCTTGTGGATTCTAATATTACCTTCGCCAAACTGTAGTTAGTTGCAAATAGCTTTATGTGAGATTGACTCGGTCATCTGCCCTTCGAATTGTGGCGCTCTATCGGATTTAGAACGTCACAAACAAAATTATTGTTTGAACGGCATAACATATAATCACGTAAGAGAAATTTTTAACGTATAATCACGTTCCTGAGAAATTTCTGCTTCGTGACAGACATGGTCAGGTCTATTCAGGCATTTAACGCGTTCGTGCTCTTGTTGATTTACTGCAAACGTAAAAGGGAGGGAGGGGACATGTGCTATAAAGAATTAACCAATCGGAAGCGTACCAAGCAATGCACGTGGACCACAACAAGCAACAATCTTAAAGCCGTAATGCGCTGCTACAACGAAACCTTTCCAAAGCGTAGGAAAAGAAATGTACTACGGTGGTTGAACGATGGCAACACCACACTTGCTTCCAGTAATCTTTCTATGAAACATCGCCGCGCCTCATGGAAACCGAAACGGCTATGTCTGGCTCTGCTCGGTACTTTTGTTGTGGCGGACGTCGTTAGTTCACGGGTGTACGTTTCACGGGAAGGGCATTGGTTCTTGGCCACACCGATGATATTTTAACGTAAGCTCGCACAATTACAGAAACGTCGTTGTCAGTCATATATTTAGGTCACTAATGAAACATGTAACGAGCTGGGGCGCGAAAGCGAGACTCTGTTCAGCAGGACACAACGAAGGCCGAGTGCGTCTGACAGCACGCTTGGAGGCTAGCTCGGAGCGATTAGTTTTTTTTACAGACCATGCTCGTAGACAAGCAAAGTAAGCTGCTGCTCGAAGCGTGCGCGTGGACCACACACAACGCGATGTGAAAAAAAATGAACAAATAATTTTCATACTCTTGGACCCATACAAGCGACAGGCTCGCATCGGAAGGACCTCCCGCTGGCGCATGGGAGGTGCATTTTATCATGTTAAACAAGGCTTCTCGACAGCGCAATATCCAAGTGGTGCGCTACGAACAACAAGAAACGTAGATGAGCCTCCTCTGTGCTCGCGGGCGTTAGTTGTCTCCTGGAAATACACGCCTAATTAATGGTGGCTACTGGAGTACATGTGCGTCTTCTACGCCGAAGCAAAATAATAAGAAATAATACACCAGCAAAGGGCGCATCGAAAGCTACATTACCGAGAGGGTCAACCACTATATAGTTTCTAGGGTGTCAGAGTATACGAGCCAACTTTGTGGTTCGTTTCTGCAGGAGATGTAGACCGCGGGCCTGCACATAGAGAATAATTCCAAATAGCAAGTCGACTGAGTTATTTATTAGGGCTTGGTTTCGTGGAATCAATTATAGGCAAAGATTATTCTCTGATTCATCGCTCTCTTTGTTCCCTGACCCATTTTCGGCCCTACAGGAGCTTCGAAGGTCTTCGTGCTTTCTAGGAGGGGGCGTCATTTTTGTTTCTGTTTTTCGGGAGGAGCAGTGGTCAACAAGTTACAATGTGCTGCTGATATTAATGTGCGGCTAGGTTGCCCTTGCGTAATGAAGGACCTGTTCTATTATGATTTGAATTGCGGGAAAAACCTCGTGGCAAGACCTCCATGAATGGGCAAGCCATAGCCTCAGTAAGGGTCATATCTTGCTGGGGCAAGCAACACACGCACGCACGCACGCACGCATTTAAAGCTTTAAGTGCTCAACACGGCCCCGACCAGTGTCTTTCCCAGGACTCTGTCCGGCGTCAAGGGGTGATCGTCCAGTTTGTCCTGATCGTCCGGTGCTTACCCTGGCTAACGTTCCCTGCCTTTGCCTCGCTTTTTTTTTCTGCTAGTCCTTCACTTTAAAAAGCCAAATTATTGAGTTTAACGTCCCAAGGACAACCACGGGCGGTGAGATCTGCCGTATAATAAAGAGCTCTGGAATGATTTCGACTACTAGGTGTCTACTAATATATTTAGCTTAGAGATCACGTGACTACTCGGAGTTTTTTTTACCACGCGCCTAAATCTAAGTAGGCGATCGTTTTTTTTTTCTTTCATTTCAGTGCAATAGAATGCGACCGCCGCGGAATTGAACCCGTCACCTCGTGTTCATCAGCAGAACACCGTAAACACTGAGCCATAGTGGTAGGTTGAGAGAGAGAGAGAGAGAGAGAGAGAGAGATGTCTTTAATGGAAACTTATGTTGGCCTGGCTGAAGGCGCGTCGTAGCTACATGAAATGTGGAAAGATGGCTTTTACTAATTGGTTAGGCACACAAAGATAGCTGTGAACACTGGTCAAGGGCTCCGTAAACTTCCTTACAGCACGTTAAACCCAATTCGTTTGGCATGAAAAACCATGAAAGACCGTGAAAAATAAACGACGACTTCGTTAGCGCGCGTATGTCTGCCTATAGTTTACATTTCACAGCCCTACTGAAGACATGTATAAGCAAAATAATGCAGGACACGTGGTGGCCATGAACAAGGAATGTGTACATGGACATGCGGACACAGGGCATGTGCACATGGACACAGGACATGTGCAGAACGTGTCCTCTGTTTTTCTTTTTTTTTCATGTCATTGTATTAAGAGGGGCTGTTGCAGATGGACCATTACCAACTTGGGGTCAATTTGCATTCCTAATACGTCTGTAGTCTTTAAAAAGAGCGGACGCGAAGTTTAGTGAAGGAAGGAAGGAAGCAAGAGAAAGGCAGAGGGCAGGGAGGTTAACCAGAATAACGTCCGGTTGGCTACCCTACACCGGGGGAATGGGAAGAGGGAACACAAAGATGAAAGAAAGACAGAGGAGGGAAGGAAAGAAGGGAAATTATCGGTTAGTTCGCTGACGCGTGTGGTATTGCACTAGTAGTCACAGACGTTGACACAAGCCCGTCGTCCTCAAGAAGCACAAAAGTGCCTTCACCGCTTAATGGGCCGACGAGCGATGGGGGCGGTGTTTCAACCGCACCTGCACGGAAAGCGTCCGATTGTCCAGTTTTTTTTAGCGCGTTAGCAAGTTCTTGTCTTTTTGGGGCATATCGTGGACAGTGGCACAGCAGGTGGTCAATAGTTTCGTCGGTGCCGCAGACCTCGCATGCTGCACTGTCGGTCACTCCAATTAATGTAGAGTATGCCGTTGTCAAGGCAACTCCTAACCAAAGGCGATAGAGAAGCAAACTTCACGTTGAGGAAGTCCAAATGAAGAAGTTTAGTGAACTTCTTACACAAATATGTCGTCATTAAGAGACTCAACCCCATCGCTCCCCACTCACAGCTTCTTGTCCGGCAGCATCACATAAAACACCCGCTACAGCGTGAAATGATATGCTCCCTCGACAACGAAATTAGAGCAACAGCAAAATGGTAGAACAACCACGGCGGCACACAATAACGGTGCGAGAATGCGTAAATCGTTCCCGCAGACGCCATACTCCAAACGCCATACGGAGGGTGTTAGAAATGGTCTGCGTATACTCCTTGCAAAAGCAAACACACACACGCATACAAAGTAAAGGCGCGCACTCCGGTCGCTTGCTATACGTAATAGCAACCCCCCTCCCCTCCCCTCCCCCTTCGCCGCGCAAGCCTTCAGCTCGGTTATGCAACGGATGGAGGAAGGAAATGGGAAAAGAAGAGCCAGAATCGCTAGACACGGTCCATTACGGCGAGGAGCAAAACGTTAAGAGGCATTGAACGTCGACGACTACGAAAGCGACGCCTGTTTCCCACCGCGAAGCCGCCAACTGCGCCACAACGTCACCCTTCCTCCAAGACCATCCGCCTACACGCAGCACGTTGCGGCGCAGTCAACGAGCTCCGATCAAGCGCACACCAGAACACACGGCGTCGCTCGCACAATCGCGACCTTCTGCAGGCTGAATGTGAAGAACGCAATACTACTTCGCTCATGTCCACTGTAGAGCCTAGCACCACGCCGTGTAGGCACAGCAGGAAACCATAAGCACCCCCCCCCCCCCCCCTCCCGGCCGTTACTCGCAAGAAACCATAACTGCATGTCGCTGCGTGTTGCTCCACCGGCGTATAGCGGGTCGGCCCTAACCGCGCATGCGAAGTGGTAAGATGCAATGCAGCCGTGAGTGTTGTGTGTGGTTGTGTACGTAACACGGTAAACGGAGGTCTACTTGCGCTTTTATGCCGTGCAAAGCTGGGTCGCGCGCTTGCGTGATGGTGCATGTTTTAGCTGAGAATCGCTGTCCGTCGCCTACGCGCCAGCCTCGTCGCACTGTCTTTCCGTTAGTTTTTGTTTAATAGGACGAGGACGCTCGCACGAGTTTTATGAAGTGAGAATGGAACAAGTGGATGCGCTGCTTTTGCATGGACACGTTTGACGCGCCATAGTGTCGGATGGTAGAGAAAGTTGCCCATGACAATGGAAACGCATTTGCTGCTTTCTGTGTAAGCGCGTGTATGCTATGAATGAATACGAAAACTAATTATTCAGCTGTGCCCATGATCAGACAATTGAGAATTTCTTTGTTAATCAGCCGTTGTTTTACGTCATTAAAGAAGAACACTCTAGGAAGCGCCGTGTAGGCGAACTGGTGTAAATCTTACCATTCTGCATATTCTTTCTTTGGGAGCCTCCTCTTTTGAACATTGTCATAGGAATGCTTACTCAACCATAAGTGATTCTTTAGTTGATTCAAACATATTTCCTTGATAAATTTTTCGTGAGGTATATTCAATAAATTTCTTCCCAAAAATGCTTATCGTAGTCAGAATGACGTCAACTTTAATAATTCCATCCGCGTCATGACCTATCCCCCAAAGTGTGCATGCGCCACCAGTAATTGAAAACAAAATGAAACAAGTGTTGGTAGTCAGCTATCTTAGAGTACACACGCAAGACGATAGATTCAATTGAATTTCCGGGTTTAGCGTCCCGAAACTCCACAGCGGGTATTGTCAAACGACTTTAACATCGTGAAACCGTAAGTCTCTGTCATTCTCATACATTCCATCCACGGTGTCCACTGTTGATGGAATGGAAAATATAGCATTTTCACTCCGATTTCACGTTTGATCGTGCACATCCGACGGCGTAAAGTGTGCGCTATAACTGTTTTCATGTTGAACATGAAATGATGAAACATGAACATGAATGTTCCGTTGGCGTCGTTTCTTGGTGCTTAAGAAGAATTAGCTTTCAAGGTGTCCTTAAAAACACTAGGCCCTCTTTATTTTAGCCAGTGCACGCATTCACAACCGCTGCTCGCTTACACAGTGTCAGATAATCAAGTACTTGAAGTGAACCTCCGTGCGCTGAATAGTAAGCGTCTCACGAGGGATGTTCCCGATTGAAAATCAAGAGTATATGTGCTTCGCGTCGAGCATTTCAGTTTATTTTCTTACTTATTTTGCATTATAAGGTAGGATGAACCTACTTTTTTCACATCAAATAATTAAATCTTAGATAATTCTCTGGCGCTAGTTATTTTTTCGCGAAATGAAATCGGCCGCTTTGATTTAGGGGTTGCTTCACAGCTCATGCATTCTCATTAGGCAGCCGTAGCGCGTTTAAAGCTGTCTGACAGGTGGGACGAACGTCATCTTCGGTAAGAGAAGGCCTTTACCGTATTCAGACAAAAAGAAGAGACAACAATGAATTTCCGCGCGCTTTCGACATTACGTCCTCCTCCATTGTGGTATCCGTTTCGTTGTTCGGTGGCAGTGATCCTGCCTGTCCTCGAAAGCTCGCAATCAGGTTTTTTTCCCTTATTTTTTAACTTGCCTCGAGAGAAACGTTGCTCAAGAATACTCTTCAAATGAATCGGACGAGTTACCAAACCAACCGCCTCCTAGCGGCGGAGCTTCTTAAGTGATAAGCGAGAAAGATAACGGGGTCCTAGGCGGTAAATTATTTCTCAGTTACAGCCCTATGACGAAACAGAGTATGAAGCCACAAAAATTTATGGAAGAATTCATAGAAATTCATCACATTTGGTTGGACACGTAGAAATAGAAAGGTAAAGAACAACGGAGCGGCACGAAAAAGACAGCTTGCCGCAGGAGGGAGCCGAACCCTCAACCTCCTCAGTGAGCGTGCGGTGCTTTATCAATTAAGCTACCGCGGCGGCCATCCTCCCGTCCACATTCTCGGGTATTTATTTATGCATGCAAACATGAGTAGCCCTGGGTGTGTTAGCCAGTTCCAATCTCGGCCGTGGCAGCGGATACGTCACGAGCAAGAGGTGAGGGCTTATTTAAACACTGACTTAATTTAAGCGAACAGCCAGAGGCCCCGTTCTTCACCCTTTAGCATTAAGGTATTTCTCTCTCTCTCCTCCATCTTGCGCTAACGAAATCGCTCGGCGTCGTGACCGCCCCTTTCCCTTCCGAAATCGCCCGAGTATTGCGGCGAACGAACGGGGTCCCCTTCTGCGGGCAATGTGCCGATCCATCGGACGTCCGCTCCCGGTCGAGCAAACGCGCCTAAACGAGCCGCCCGGGCCGAGCCTGGGCTGCGCCGAGCCTGTTCTCGCATCGTGCCCTCTTCTCTACGAGCATACGCGCACACGGTGCCACTTAAGCCAGCCCCCTTTGGGCCCCCCGGTCCCCGCACTGCCTCCGCGCCAAATAACCACCGTGCCGGCTGCCGCTGTTGCCGCGAGAGCTAGTGGGAAAGCAAAACGCGCCCGAAAGCAAGCATGCACCTCCGCCACTGCGGCGCAGGGAGGTCAAAAGTCGCAGCCCCGTCCGAGGCCCGACCCAGATTTCGAAGGGGGCACCCATTGTGTGCCGTGTCGTCATTGCTGCCTCTCGCTCTCCCCTTCTCTTTTCCTTCCGCGCGCCTCCTCCCCCTCCCTTGAATCTCGGCTCAGCTGCTTTGTTTTAACCTGGCTTCTTTCTTTCTTTCTTTCTTTCTTTCTTTCTTTCTTTCTTTCTTTCTTTCTTTCTTTCTTTCTTTCTTTCTTTCTTTCTTTCTTTCTGGTGTTTGATTCGATCTTGTTTCGTGCTCACTCGCTGACATCCGCCGCGAACTGCGTTTCACTCACAAGGTTCCTGAGGTCCGAGCCCGCAGACGGGTGGCTCAAGAAGCTTCCGTGGTATAATGCCTGTTCTTTTTTTTCGCTAAGAGCCAGAGTGAGCTACCCTCGATCTCATTACGCATGCCACGCGTATGTTTCGCAGACGTGCGAGAGCGCTCCGCGTTGTGATGCTACAAGAAGGGTACACATGATGTGTGCGCCCACGTATAGATGGGCTCACCGTCCGCCCTGTACTGGATGGCCTGGCCTGATCTTATAGCTCTATGTCGCTGGAAGTACACGACTAAAGGCCGCATTTTGTTATATGGTGTTTCTACCTCATCCGACTCCAAAAAAAAAAAAATGAAGAAAATGGTAACAGAACTTTCTCCCCTGAGTTTGAAGATTACGCCAGACAACCAACTGGTGTTCATTGCACTCAGCCATCCGCGGATGGAATCGTTTAATGCTTTCTATCATTCTTCAAACCCGCACCTCTTCACCCTCCAAAAAACCAACCCATATTCTCTGGCTTCTTGGTCATTCCCCCGTAGTGGGTGAGCGCAACAACTTGAGGAACAAGCAAGCGAGAAACAACGAGATGTTTTTTTTATTTAATTTTTTTTTGAGGGAGAATGCTGCTGTCGCTGCAGAAGCTAGGGGCCGAAGGAAACACCGATGGCTACTGATTTTCTTTTTTTACACGGTCACAAAAGAGAAAATTTTCCAATGTCGTATAAAAAAGTAGAAGCTTCCTCGACGACAGCCATAACGACATGATGACGAAGATACTTACGACATACATACGACGAAATCGGGGACGACCCAACGACGGCGATGACGATGACGGCACGACAGTTCACGCAACGACGACTCGAGGTCAAATCATGGGTCGGGACCAATGAATGTTGCCCCTTCTGGTGATTTATACTGCTGATGATGATCATGGTGATTATGATAATGGTGATAATGATGTCGCGATAAACCCTGCGAAGCCGTGTGGAAGTGCAGGCCAGTTAGCGTGAGATGGTCAAGGATAAAATAGCAGCATACACAGAACAGTGCATGCAAGGACGGAGATTGTTGTTGCATCTTGTTGTCTGTCCCGTGTGTTGTGCTGTTTCTTAATACAGAACACCGTGACGTTCGGCTGTGGTAGTTATTAAGAGCCATTCTCATACAAAAATACCTGCCGATCCGCACCTCAGATGTATCACAAGGACCTGAAAGTAAGACCAATTAAAATAATTAGTGGCGTGATAACCTTTCAAAATTAGGTCACGCTATGCCAAGGAAATGATGAATAATGAATGGAGGATGAGAGCGGCGAAACTCAGCAAGGATACGCTAGAATAAAACTGACAAGGAGAGCAGTGTCACCGAAGAAAACAATAAAGATAAAACGGAAGTGTAGCGGAGGTAGAAACGCAAAACTGTTCGGCAGACCCAGAGAAAATGTCCAGTCAAGTTAACATTCCGTCCATGGTCGTTATAATGAAAAAAAAAGTTATGGGGTTTTAAGTGCCAAAACCACGACCTGATTATGAGGCACGCCGTAGTGGGGGGACTCCGGAAATTTGGACCACCAGGGGTTCTGTAACGTGCACCTGAATCTAAGTACACGGGTGTTTTCACATTTAGCCCGCATCGAAATGCGGCCGCCGTGGCCGGGACGTTACAATGAAAGTAGCGTATTATTTTGCAGTCCTTGCGGCATCGGCTGCTGTCTTTCGCAGAAAATTTGCCCTAGTGTATTTGAGAACGTTCAAAAATAAGAAAAAGAAAACCGCTATCTATGGTTGCCGGTGGTAAAATGGCTAGTATTTCCGGGACCGGTTTCGAAACAGCGAATTACAGTGCAGGCTCGTTTCGCTAACGGTGTAGATAACGCTGTTTCTGATACACAATGCATGGTTCACGTGGAAGTATGGTGAGAGAGAAATCCCATTTTTTGCCACCAGTCAATTAACGCCGCAGAAGATGGTCTTCCTCCGCAGCGCCTCTATCCCGCGGCCGGGATCCCGAAGGACTCAACGGCAGCTAGAGCTAGACTGATGATTTCTGGTATAGTCTTGCTGTCCGGGTTGCGTAGCATACCCTCCCAGGACTCTATCGTGTTTGAGCTATCGTACATTGCTTCGCACGTCCGCACTATGTGGACCATATTCGCTACTTCTTTGCAGAATCTGCACTGCGGTTTGAAGACTCCCGGATGCAACTTGCTATGTAGCGCGGGGTTTGGGAAGACCCCTGTCGGCAGCTTCCGCCATACTACTACTACTTTCTTACTGAGCGTGCGGTCCGCCGACGGAAAAGCCTGTCTGCTGAGTCCGTAATGCGTAGTGATTTCCTGATAAGTACTCAGTTCCTCATTTCTGTCTACGTCCTCAGCGGGTCGAACTGCCCCGGGGGCCGACCGGAATGTGAGACCTCGAGCGACCCTGTGGGCTTTGTTTCCCCTGAGACCCTGGTGTGCGGGCGCCCACACGAGCAGTAGTTGCTCCGTGGGCCTCCTCGCTCCATTTAATATTTGGGTGGCGGCTGCCGTAATCCGCCCTGATTCGTAATTGTCGATGGCATTCTTGGAATCGCTGATTACCACCTTGACCCTCGGGTGACCAGCCGCGAGGGCTATGGCCATCTCCTCAGCCTCTACGGTAGTGACCCCGGTGAGCGTACAGCAGGGCACCAGGGATCCGTCCTCCTTGACCGATACCGTCACGTGGGCAGTGTTATCTCTATATTTCGCTGCGTCCACGTATATACCGCGTCCCTGCCTTGGTATTTCACCTGTAAGGCCTCCGCTCTATCCTTCCTTCTACATTCGTGAAAGGCTGGATTCATGTATGATCTGTAAAGGCTTTGCATAGAGGTCCGGTGCTGTTAAAAAAAGAAAAATGCTTCGAATAACAAAGCTTATTAAACACGATATCATCCACTGAGTGCAGATAAAATAGGTATGTAGACTGGTCCTTCGCATTGTTTCAAAAAAGTCAAGAACGAGCCCGGCGTTACCTGAGAAGGTTTAAACAACGAGGTTTCCTAGACAAATTTTCTGATCGAGAAACTTTAAAACCCAAAAACTGTCTCATCACTCGCTGCAGCTATATTGCGCTATATTTCGTTGGAGATTGAAACCCCGGAGAAGAGGACACACGTCCAGCGAAATTTGGAACATCCCATTACCGATCTACGTGTTCAAGTAAAGTCTACGTGTTGAAGTCTATTCGGGACCTAGAACACTCCTTTCGCGATCGTCTGTCTGCTTCAAGTATTATTGTAACCTACTTGCTCTCATTTCCATTGATCATTTCATTGACGTAGACGGTGATATGTAAGGCCACTGGTTACTTCGTCATTAGTGAGGGGCGTGATATCTCAGCCACACCGAAACTGACATGGAGACAGGACCACGAAAAAAAAAATATGCAGATCCAGCGCACATCTTGTAATCTATCAGAAGCGAAGCTTTCGGGAAGCCCTCATTCAAATGCTATAAATTTGACAATTTCGTCTTTGACACGAGGAAACGCAATGTGACACACGCGGCGATCATTTTGAAGAGATAGTTGGCGTTGGCGCATTACCAGTGCACGTGCCATTGTGGCCTAATGGTTAGATCATCGGGCTGCTGTGCTGTGGGAGCGAGGTTCGATCCCATCAGCGGGCACGTAATTATTATAACAGCAGCCAAGGTAACGTAAATCTGGGAGTGTTCCCAGATAAAGCTTCGCTTCAAGAGCAGCACATTTTTTGAAAAACAGAAATCAACATTGAAAGCACACGTCACCGCAAAGGGGGTCACAGGTGGCTCGAGCCACGGAGCGCTCCCCGTAGTCGGCGCCTATGGCACCACACTCAGACTACAGCGCCCGTCCGTGTCTCTTCTTGTGTCGTCTGTTTGGCGCTTTAGTACTTCAGTAACGTGCAGCAACTAGCCCGACAAAAAGTTCTGATCGAGCTCCTTCAACGCCTGAAGAGACTGGAACAAAGAGCGGCCGGGACGCAACCAGAAAGGCTGTGGGCTTGACACTGAGACAAAACGGGATAGTGCACTTTCCTCGAGCCAAACTGAGGCACGAATGCGCCGAAACAGGTCACGTGCCACACCCACGCCTGCCGGTTCCTCAACTTGCGTGCACTCGAGCTCTGGGGTGCATGCTGCTCGAGTGGCTATGGTGTTTTGGTACTAAGCATTATGTCACGCGTTCGACTCCCGGCTGCAGCGGCCGCATTGCGGTACGGCGGGATGTGGAAGGGCTCGCGTATTCGAGTACTAGCTGGACTTTAAAAAAAAAAAAGGAAAGAAAGAAGCGCCAGGGGCTGCATTAACAAATCGTTAGTAAGTACTGTCTGTCATCGGCTCTCCGCTTTCGCTAATAATATGTGCAGCATCAGGATTGCCTGGAATTCGTTCTTACGAACAATTCGTTCGTGAGAGCTTTTTACGAATACGGGCCAAGGCTCTCGAAATTAATTCACAGTCATACACAACGGATTTTGCCATATCACTTGCGTTGCTTTGCAACCATGAAGCCTTGCCCATCAGCCGATTTTTAACGCAATAATGAACCGTTTACTCATAAAAGCTGCAGTTTTATTCCTAACCTGTGACCATATTACGTAACGATCATCTTCATTAACCTTTCCTTCTGCCCTTCGTCACAGGGTAGCAGAACGCCACGCCTAGGCTACCGCTGGTATCGGCCATTCGTTGCGACTGTGCGATAAGGAAAGAACGCAGGCCAAATTCACAAAGGTGTTTGTCCGTAAGAACTATTTCTGATTGACCAGCGGCCTTCGCTAATATTATGTTGGCTGTCACTATTGGACGGTTTTCGTTTTTAGGAAATTTAGTAAGAACGTTTTGTTAATATCGGCTCAAAATTGGCGGCAAGCAATTCTCTCCTTATTTGGCCACAGGCTTTGATTCTGCATAGCTTTTAATTCGTAAAACGTCCTTTGTCATTCGCCGGCATCTGATCTTACGACTGATTCTGGTGTCTATTGACGTGAAAACATCGGTTAGCTGGTTACTCATATTCATTTGAGAACAGCGCTCAAGTCACGGACACAGGTGAATTGGCACATGGAAAACTTGTGCCCCCTTTCCCTGTTTCCGTGTCTTTACCGCCATTCCCAGCTGAGTTACAACGTAATAACTTCTTTGTCAATACTGGCTTTGAAGTACACATGCAGAGGTCCGAGAGACCAACACATTTCAGCCAGACATGACCTCGACGGAATTGTCACAAGCTCCCTCTCGTGATGGTCACCATTAGCGAGCTGAACTATCAAGACGGCAAGAAACAGAGATATACAGGATATGTATCCTGCAAGATCTCATTGCTTAACAAGAGTGCTGTGCATAGTCTGCCTGTACCCAAATATAATTGAACGCCGGCGCCTTCCTCCGTCCTGCTTGTCCCAACAAGGAAGGACTCCTGGAGCGGAAAGGTTAATAGGCGATGGCGGAGGGGCGGACGTACGGTATATGGGTGTCGGCATCCAGAGTGTCACGTCTGGTTGCCAGGTGGTTATAGCGACCTCCCCGGGCACTAGGCCACCGCTGCAGCGACACAGGCGGTGGCAGTACAAAGCGCCCGCATTGCCGTACACTTTCCGTGCAACTTCCGAAACGGTAAGGGTGGGGGGGGGTCTCGAAACTGTCATTCCCCGTCGCCTCGACCTTCCTGGAGCGAAAAAGGGAAACCACCGCCGGTCGATGGAAAGGGTTGCTAAGTGTCGCATCGCAGCGGTCCTCCCTTTCCACCACCTGCTGCCACACCCTCTCCCACACAGCCGCTGCCCTGCGTCTATACGAGACAACAAACGGTCTTCAAGCAACCGCGCGGGAACGTCAAGAGCTCGCAGCGAGCGACATCAAGGTGGCGGTCCCGCTAGAACCTCCTCGCTTGGAGCGAAGAAGAGTTCCGCGCCGGAGAATGAGACAATCCGCGTCTTTGAAAGTGAGGGGACAGTCGCCTTCTTCTTTCTTCTTCTTCGTCTTGCAACCGCCGATTCTTCTTTCCTAGACGGCGGCAGTTGTCGACGACGGCGCAGAGCAGCTGTTTAAATATAGGCGCACACAGTCTGCGGCGTTAACGGGCGTGCTCGTAGACCTGCTGCCGGCGCGACTCGCACATTCTTCGGTCGCGGGCGCCTAGAGCGAGGCAGTAGAGTTCAGGGCGGCCGCCTTGAAGACCTTCCCGTTATTCTCCTCGGGTCTTCACATCAACTAAAGACCCAAGAAAAGGGGAGAAGAAAAAGAGAGAGGGAGAGAGAAAATGTGACGGTTACTTTCGAGCTGTTGGTTTAACCGTGGTCACCCAGAAAAAAACGGAACAAAACAGCTGAAGAGTTTACAGGCTTCCTTGGGAAGGTGGTTCGTACGGGGCAAGTTTGTAGAACAGGAGGCTTTTATTCTCCAGGGAAATGCCCGTATATACTCACAGTGGGAGCGTAATGTGAAGGCCGCTCATTAAGGCCATTTATACCAAGGACGGCAATAACCGGGTGAAAGGGCGGCAAAACCAGGCTTCTAAGAACTACCACTGAAAAGAACGGATGCTCAGGACGGTAACAGTATCGTTCACAGCAGCCTTATGCAGAATGCGCGTGGGATTTCTTCTCATTGTAGCTTTTCATTACTATGCTGCCAGTATCTCCTGATGTGTGAAATTGCGACGGAACCTGCAATTGTCTGCATTTATGTGTCGTTTATCGAGAGAAATTATGGGGGCCGAGATCGGCTTGATTTTAGGTAACACTCATATGAGGACAACAGGCAGGGAAGCTAAGGAGAGCACATGTAGAACAGCAGAGTTTTTTTACATTTATCTAAACGCAATTAATATGCAAATGCCCACCGGCCGCAAGGTATGTCTTCTCCCACATTTCTTTTCCCTTCTAATTTCTAAAGAATATGAAGGTAATTGCATATACCCCATTTAAATGTAATTACACATTACAGAAATTGCATGCATATACCCCATTTAAATGTAATTACACATTACAAAAATTGCAAAGAAAGCCAAAACGTGATTTTCCTCTTGCTTTCCTTTCCGCCATGTGGTTGTTATATGCGTATGTGTTAATGCTTAAAAAAATAAAATAGTTTCCGGTCCAATATTCCTTATATTATTTCGTGATTAGTTGCTATTTGGGAAAGAGCAGCTGTAAAAATTCACGAAATATACATGAGAATCCCGCGGTTGGCATCGCCTTTCATTTAGATGGAAAACTGAGCAAGCTGGTAGGCGTTCATGGTGAAATTTCGGGGCAGAGCTCACAGTTGGACGAAAGGCAAGGAAAGTACACCAAACATGCACTTACTCTCAACTGATATTTTCTTCGTCGGAAACTAAACAGCACACAGCTAAAACACGTGACCAAAGACACGTGGCAAAAAAAGCAGAACATGCGCAAATTTGAAAGCGCCCTATCATCCAAAGCCATGCGCAGCGATTGCATTTCAGTAGATTCTTTTCATGAACTTTTGTATTTTTTACTGAAATCCACTTTTGTTCAACACGATAGCAACATGCGTACATTTAAACAGCTGTCAGCCCTTCCACTGGGGTGGAAATGGAATACAAGCGAAGCTGTAGTGTGGTGGGAATTATCTATTTCTAATTATGACTATTAAGATGTGATGGTGTAATTGGTTATTTGAACTATTAAAAATGAGAAATATTTATCATCCAGTGGTTTTGATTTATTTAGTGACCACATGGACCATGGCCTTATGGTCGCTACGGTACACCGCCATAGGGAGCGAACGCGGGCAAAACACCGCCGCCGTCGACAACAGTTGTGCGCGTTGTTTGTGTGACCGCAAACAACCGCTGTCAACCGCTGAGCGTTTTGACAGCGGTTGTTTGCGGTGAGTGTTTGACAGCGCGAAAGGCCCCACGGCCTTTCGCGCGACTGAAGAAGTCGAGTTTGCTCTCCACCATGCGTTCGTTCCCCGTTAAGGCGAGCGTCCCTCGCGCGCTTTCACTCGCACATACAGCATACGGCCAATGAGAGTTTTATTCTACATCCGGACACGACCATCCAAGACTGAGCCCTTAAAAGCTTCGCTGTAAAATTGGTGGGTGTATTGCTTGAAGGGTCGCACCTGTACTTAGTGAAGCTTTTCTCAGCCGTGTGGGCCTGGATGTTTTGATGAAACATGTGAGGATGTGCGACTGGATGAGTCGGAGTTCCTTGATTTGTCGCGCGCCCATGTGAATGTTCTATGGGTAGTAATTCGGCTAGCATGCATTAGTGTATTAAAGGTGCAATAAATGCCCTTTTGATTGTTTACGCTACTGTGTTGTCGTTCCTTTGTCCCAAGAGCCCGTGTGAGACCCAACACGATATGCGGATGATGTTGAGCTTGCGAATTCAGAGGTACGGCAAATATGCCATCGGCCCCTTCGTGCGTGCGATTCTTCGATGTTCGCCGGGATTAACTTCTCTGCGAAATCACACATGCAGCGTAGACTGGGAACCAGTAACAACGCGGATCTTGAGACGCGTCGCTGTGCACAGCCTGCCTGCTTAATTTTTTGTCCTTATGGAGTAAACAGCTCAATCACGAAAATAAAAAGTTTCACGAAAGCAGTTTCTAAATTGTTTTACATTCTCTTCGCCGAAACGGGCCCCGACGCCAAGAAAGATTCACTGTTTTACTAATTTTCACTACATGATCGGAAATGGGGAAATCGCCGCTGCCGCAATCGGTAGCGTGTGAAACGGCGATGCGAAGTTCGCGTTTGCGGAAATGGCAGCGGAAAAAAAAAACGCAGTATAAGGTGCTGCATATGAAACAGGCTTTCCCGCCTACGGATGTGACTGCTGGTTCTTTTCTTTTGCTGCCAGAGCTGTTAGGTACAACCTTTGCTTCCCCGAGAGCAAGGTAGCGGAGGCAATTACCTCCTAGAGAAGTTTATCCTTATAGCTAACTGGTAAAATCTGAGAATAGGACAACACGACACATATGTGTGCACAACAATCACCCTGTGTCAGCCAGCTGGGCCATAACGTCCGTGGCATCCACCCATTGCGATACAATGCGCAGCGAACGAGGCGGCCGCAGCAGCTGGTAGCGCCACATGAAAGGCATTCGTGATGCCACTTCTTAGAAGTGCCACGCCGATTCCCGTATCTATGGCTTGCGTGGGGTTTACAGCGTTCTCTATAATCAGCGTTCTCTATATGGAGCTTTGCTCCATATCAATACGGATTTTTGCGTACAGGTCACCGCGATTGGGATTTGAACGTGCATAACTGTACCTGTGGATGGCACGATGCGCACTAACACGGGGTTAGAGTGAAGGTCACGTGCACCGATGGTTTCATTGAGAGAGAGAGAGAAAAAAAAAACAGCTCTCAAACTCAAACTCGCACGTGTGACTGACTTACCTAGCTAATTATTGTGGCATTGCAAATGTATGCGACAAGTATGAAGTCGGCTTGTCCACAAGGTAAAGTTAGTGCATGATTGAAATGCTGACATTAGGTGCTTTGAATCACTACAGATATTAAGTACTTTAATACCATACGTAAAGCAGTAAATTGCAATGATAAAAAATGCACAAAAACGAGAGATACAGTACTTTCCGAGAATTTGAGTCTGAGATAGGTAAAGAAAGAGATAGTTTTCGAGAAGTCAAAAACTGTCACTGAACAAGAAATGAGGGATAACGAAAAAAAAGGCACCGGTCAGTTGACGTCCCCAGGTGTACACATAAATGAAATATCACACCTACAGTGAAGCAGACGGAACAACAATCCGCAACTTACATAAAGGAAAACAAAAAGAGAATATTGAGAAATACACAGAAAAAAAAGGAGCAATTTAGACAGCGATTACTGCCTGAGCGAGAGAGCCTCTCTTTACAGCCAGCCGCCACCAACAACCACCGCATGCGACGTCGTTCTAATAACATGTTAAAAAACTAACCTGCCGAGGATGTCAACGGCACCTTTGACGAAGATAGATTCCGCTATTGAAACGTAGGTCAGCCTTTCTAAGGCACCTTATCAATGTTTATGACATTTATACCACAGTGTACTTTCCATTTGTCAGCCCCCTTCTCATTTTAGAACATTACCAAAAGCACACTTGTGCGCGTTCGAGCTATGTGCGTATGCTTCACTGTTTCCTGAGATGCCCACTGGCCAGGGCTTTGGTCGAATGCCTTGTCAATTCTGCTTGAGCTGTTTTCGCTATAGTCTCATGCACAAACGCCCAGCGATACGCTACAAACGTGCAAAAGTTCATTTCGAATCAGTCGAAGCAGACCGGCAACTTTGCTTGCTCTTACTCATAGTATTCTCAAGAGGATACCGAAGAGCTGGAAGACCATTCTCTAGACAGTCACTGAATTTGTCTGTTCGTGCTTGGCTAACACGGGCAAGTGACTGCGCTGGAACTCAGTGCAAAATCAGGAACACAAACTGTCTCCCTCTCTCTCCCCACCTCTCACCCCTTTGCTTACAATCTTAATGAAGAAGACATAAATTTATTGAAAGGGCCGGCAGTTTGGGTTTGGTGGCCTCAGGTGGCGGCTCGAAGTCCTCGTACTCAGGCGGCATTTAAAAAAAAAAGAAAGAGAAAAAAGGATGCAAAAACGCAAATCAACTCGATGCCGGTGGAGCGACAGCGACGCACAGTGGACATAGCCGAATGAGGCCACATCGACTGTGGAAAAAAAAAATACCTACGCAGAGCGACACGACAGAGACGAGCGACCAACTGAACAATCCGCCGCCAGCTGAGCGGATATACACAGAAAGGTTGCGTACGGGTGACGGAGCCACTCAGAGAGATACCCCCGTGCCCCATGTGCGGGGACGTGATCTGCATCCGTGCGCGGAAGACAGCTGTGCGGCGAGAATACTCCGAGCCAGCAGCGTGTTTCGCGTTTATCGTTTGTTCTGCACGTGCAGTACGCTTCCGTGAGTCACTGGGTGCTAAGAAAAGGAAAAGAGAAGATGATGAAGAAGAAGGTCGGAGGATGCGTGATCACTGCTACCACCGGAACGGCAGCACCACCAGGTATACACGACAGAGAAGAGTCACGACGAATAAGCGGCGTCGCTGGCCGAGGGACGCCTCCCCATCTTGCAACGATCGAGGCGCACGCGGGGAGTACGTGCATGTTTGAGCGTGCGCTTATACGCAAGGACAAGCAGAGGACCAGGTGCTCTCACCCTTGTGTACGTTATGCCTGGACCGCCAAAAGCGCACAACCGTTTCGCGTGACAAATCTGCACGAGAAAACAAGAAAAGAGATCATGCTGTGCTCGACAGCGGTTGAGATGTCTGTATATATATATATATATATATATATATATATATATATATATATATATATATATATAAGCCATCAGCGTTGGGACGCCCCGGAACAAGCTCAAAAAGAAATTCGTTAGTGACACGTGTCTGTTAGAGTGAGCTAACGATGGAAAGCTATCTAAAACACCTGTGAAATGTTAGAGAAATGCCCGACAGCACAATAGCAGGCTGTTTTCTTCCCTCTATAAGCAAGACTATGACGAAGGTTATATATATATATATATATATATATATATATATAATTTAAGAAAAAAAGTGCTGTAGGCCCGGTGCACAGAGTGACATTGTACAACCAGTTGCCGTAAGTTCAATCATTAACTGATGCATGATTCCAGGGGTCCTGGGCGGTGCGTGCGCGCCCACAGCGACGTGTGCGGTCCCACACGCGTGCATATGACTATAGTTGATGACGACAGCACAAATACATCCCCGATTGCGCGGCTTTTCATTCGCCCCGTTCGAGAAACGAAATAGCCACACCGGGTGTGACGCACCGTGACTAATCCTTCATCTCGCGTCGTCTCATAAGCCGCAACGCTAAGTGCCGCGCTTCACCCATTACCCACGCACCTATTTCTTGGCAGCCGCCGCCCGTCGCCTCATCAGCGCGCGTAATGGAGCGCAAACGGCGCGGTCACGCAATGGGCGCTGCGGAGGGCGGCGCGATTTAATAATCTTCGTAAGCGTGATACAGAACGCCGGCCAACCGTCGGATGTGTCTGTGCCAACAGCGTGTGTGCACCTGGGAGGTTTTATTTTGCGTGACAGCCGTTCGAGGTTCGTGCAGTCCGTGCTTAGACCGGGTGCCGGTGCGTCAGCGTTTTTATATTAACGTTCAGACCACTATAGTGGGTGATCCAGGCCTGTTTAAGTTTTCGGGAATTATTAAAGATCGCCGATGGTAGGTGGCACAATTCTTGTCCTTGAGTTCTATTATTCGAAGAGGCGGTCGACATTACTAGCATGATAAATCAAACACGTATTCAACCAATTAGCAAAATTTAACTAATGAAATTCGTAATTACTTAATACGTCTCTCAAGCCGGTGAGCTTTGCAAAACGTATCCACTTGAAATGTGTTTTCAGGCGGACACCAGTTTCGAGATATTATTTCGCAAAGTGTGGGACGAAATACATTGGCGTTCCAGTTACCTTTCTGCTTCTAATGCATAAAAGAGCGTTTTGTTAAAAAAAAAAAGAAGTCAGTGGAACAACAGTGAATTTTTACGGCAAGTTTGATGGCGCATATCTGCGAACTGGTGTCATTCTGGAAATTCATTCCAAGTATAATACCCCTTGCAAACTCACTGGCTACAATTCGTAAATTGCAATATTTGCCGTAGATTAACTAATTCAGAAATTGGTGAGCTTTTCTTGATTAGTTGAAAATGTGTTTCGATTTCTCTTGCAAGTATAATTTCCGCCTCTCTGAATAATTCAGCTCAAGGACTAGAATTATGTTATCTGCAACAAGCAATTTTTAAATATTCTGTAGAAGTTGAAAATGGTCACCCCGTAAAGTACTAGCGAACTTAGCTGAGGCGCATGCTAATGATTCTGTGCTTTGTCACATCTGCGCGCATTAAAGGAACGTATAACTCTCCCCATTTATATTGCAGATTCGTAGGACAGTAATCTTAGCGATGTCTCTGTAATTCTTCTTACGTATATATCTATTCACTATATGTACTTGCATTGCTGAAATGAGAAAAAAAAACTGATTCTCACTCCGACTCTCAGTATTGCAGGAGTAACTAATGGGGAGGTGATAAGGAAACTGACATAATGAGGACACGGGCATGAAAGGTACCACGGAAGGTCTTTTCGCGTGCACCATTCCGCTGCCGGACGATTGCGTGAATGTCATAATTTTATTTTTTGGTCTAGTCACTGAAACCCAGTGGAGCTATTACACGGATCTACGCGGCAATCACTTCACTGAAGCTTTGAAAACTGATTTTGAAGAACGAAGTTAATCTAACATTGTCATTGTAGAACTGTTTGAACAAATAGATTGTTTCAAGACGAATAATAGAAGCTATGAGGATGCCTTTGGTGAAAAACAGTGTAAATACCTTTTTTTTGTTTCTGTCATTCCCGCAGGGTCGCTGCCGTATATTGATGAGAATAGCAGTCAATAAAGCAAGAGATCTAACACTTGTAATTTTTGCTGTGCTAAGCAGTCATGAGATCGACATCAGGGTGTCTGTGTATGATCGCGGTTTCTTGTAACATAGCACGGGTGCTTGTAACATCACTGTTGCTCCTTATAGCATCCCGCTCCAAGCCTCGGAAACAAAAAAAAAACAATTTAGGGTAAGTTTCCCCACGTGTGGGCCCACAGAGTGCCAACACCCGCAGCGGTACTTTGTGGTTACGACATTTTGCTGCTGATCTCTAGGTTGCGGGTTCGGTACCGGCCGTGGCGGCCGCATTTTGAATAAGCCGGAATGCAAAACCGCTCGTCTACTTAGATTTAGGTGCACCTTAAGGAACCACATGTGATCAAAATTCATCCGGAGTCCACCATTACAACGCGCCTCATAATCGCATCGTGAATATGGCGCGCGAAATTCCCTCTACCCCCTCCCTCAAAAAAAAATATAGTAATATTAATTAAATTCAACAGAGTGACAAGCGCAGTGTCATTCAAGTGAAGACGAATCATGAGCATAGCTTACATGTAAACATCTGTTCGGTTGTACAACTGAGATTGATAGTTCATGCGAAGGGTTACATTGCAATAGAGCTGCTTAGCACAGTCGCAATTGGCTCGGGGCTGCAGAGTTCGTCTTTCTTACGCGCGATCGCACGAGGTGTGCTGTCGATGGTATCTATGGTGACAACAAGCAACACAGTTTCCGGAAAGGGCATTGCATTTCGACACTTCACTATTAGACTCTTGAAGAAAGCTTGCACAAAGTGCCAAACTAAGGTTATCGAAGTGTTACGTCGGGTGTATTAGGCCTGTAAGAGGACTTCAGATTAAGCTAAGCGGAAATAACCGGCAAGGTGAACGAGCAGGTACGATGGCTGGACGAATTCACCACCATCATCATCATCAGTCTATATTTATGTCCACTGCAGGACGAAGGCCTCTCCCTGCGATCTCCAATTACCCCTGTGTGGTGCTAGCTGATGCCGATTTCCGCCTAATTTTATTGTGCAGAAATATGTTATTGTGCCTAAATAAATAATTTTATTTATTTATTTATTTATTTGTTTATTTTATGATTTATTTATTTAGTGCCTTATTATGGTACCCACAGTAGCTGTGTGACATTGCAGTAAGAAGGTTGGGGAAGGGTTTACCGAGGGAAGTACAAAAGGTCCCAAAAGCAGGTACAACTCTAAGAGGAAGCGCATGTCAATGAAGCATCAGTAAACAAAAAAACAAAAAACCCAAAAAACACGTTCAACATGTAGGAATGGAAAAATGTGCACACAGAAAGATTACGCAACTACAAGCGTGCACCAGCAAATCAAATTAAACGAATCGAGCAAAATTAAATGAAAGTGAGAAAACAGTGTAACGTTTCTTTTTTTTTTCAAGAAGAAATTATTCATGAAATAAATTACGCTCATTCACGCTTGATCAGCAAGGGGACAGAACGTCCGCCATGCAACTGTGGCCGCCTCGGGTCGGGAATGAACCCGGGACCTGGCTCCCAGCAGTAGAACGTCATCCATTAAGCCAGCAGCCCGTGGGCGTGTCGAGATCGCAGAAGGGGACGTAGAAATGGCGGATGTTTTCGGCGCAACGTCTACGAGGTGATCTGGCACGCTCACCTGGAATGTGCCGAGCGGCGCAGTCAGAGAGGAATGAGGAAAAGAACAGAGGTGTCAGGACGGACGTCAAAAGCCTTGACCTCTGAGAAGGACGCCTGGAGGATGCGGTTTCGTTCGTCGACAAGGCGTGGGTGCCGATGTGTGCTAATGTCGCCGCAACACCTGTGCGCGAGCAGAGGTGAGGAGAGGTGGGGGGGGGGGGGGGGGGGGGCAGCAGATCTCGCTGCAAAGATTTCCCGGCAAAACATTTCGCGCCCACGCAGGAAAGCGCCAAGTTCGACCCTTCCTCGTATTCTGATAACGGCAAACCAGCTGGAGAAACGTGGCTCGCAGCATCATCCCGCTAACTGCCGACAAGGTTGCTAGCCTGGAAGAACATCGCAATATGAATGGGGTTTTTATCAGCTTGGACAAAACTTAGAATTAAGTCATTGTAGATCCTGATATACCAAAATCATAGCTGAGAAGTCAAAGCAATACGTAATAAATCAATAGAGAAAGAACTAAACAACTAACGCATTTCACAATTGATATTTAGGAGAAAAGAAAAAGGGAGAAGATGTAATGAGAAAACCGTATTCCTTGGGAACGGCATTCCGAACATTCACCCATACTGCCTACGGCAATATATCAATTCGATTTATATTGATCGGTTTGACGTTGGTTTTACTGTGCCCATATTACAGTCCGCTTACTTAGGGGCACAATTCCTTGTATCTCCCAAGACACAGAAACATCATCTGTATTCGTGCCTAAAAACTAACGCACTCAAATATTTCCAAGGAGTGCTAAAACTCTGGGCGTTACATAATATGAGTAAACTGGCTTCAAAGGGGTTGTCCGATAATATTAAACTTAGAAATAAGTGAAGTTGTATGAATGGCGGCTGTCAATTGAGCTGGGCTGACCATAGCAGGATGATATGGAAGGTCATCTGAGGTGCAGTTAATAAAAATAACAATTATGCGTTATTGAAAGTCCAGCGCAAGTAATGGCATCTTTGACTAAGTGTTCAGAATTTTTTTTCCCCTGATAGTCGTCTACGAACGCACAGGGTCGGAAACGTTTAGGGTAAACACCTCATTAGAATTCAAGAGCTCATGGAAGCTTTTGTTTAGATAAAATCCAGCAAGAAATCTTTTTATCTTTCGAAACCATAATTACGCGTCTTGTAACCCCGTCCATGACGGAGTAAAAGAAATGTTGAACTTATACCTGCTTGAATAATATTGAGACGTTTCCCTTAAATGTACACTACCCTGTACACGGAGCACTGTGTGCCTTTGACGTCATGTTTTCTCAGCTACAACTTATGGCGACTTATGTAAGAAAAAATAAACAAAACATAATGTAAATCTTTCGGTGCCTCGTTGACACCCTAAAAAAAAAGCGGGTTTAGGTCGTCTTAGACGTATGAGAATACGACTGGCTTAAAACCTCGGAATGTTTAAGGTATTATCAGGTGATCGCTGTGATATCAGGAAAAAAAACCTATAGTTAATGTGGAATAATGGATACGGCATCCGACATGTGACTTTGACGCTCAGCATAGCATTTCCTATTTTTTATAGAAAAATGGACCGTTATTACCAATGGTGTCGCCTTGAGCCCAAGTTCTACACCTACTTCTGTTCACGAAGAGTATCAAAGATACGGTTTAGAAAATAGATAAAACTTCTTTTTACGCAGCTACATAAATTACTGAACGATGTAAAAACTTCACAGTTCTCTCTATGCAAATGAGCGACCGTAATTTGATAGTATCACTATACCATTCCATGATTATCCATCGAGATTCACATGAGCGTCGGGATCTCTCACAACCATACGAAGAGACAGACAATAAAGCCAGATAATAAATAGCAAAAAGTAACTGTTATGTTTGATTGAATTGTAGAAATAATGGGGAAAAGGGAAATATAAGGGGACGAAAAGATGATTTGCCGCCGGGGGGAGCTGAACTCGCATCTACCGTATCTTATTTCCACTTTCACTTTTTTTCCGTGTAGTTTCGACATTTCAATTAAACATATCACAATTTATTTCTATGCTTTGTCGGGCTTCATTTGCTGTCACTTCGTATCATTGTCAGTAACACAAATACAGCTCCTCGGATCCTCACTCCTTCATCATTTACTGATTACTGGTGCTACCTACGGTTCGTTACGACCTTGGTCTACCGACTCTGCCTACCTACTCCTCAGGATCTTATGATCTGTTCATTCTGTCTACTTGCGGTTCGATGACGTATATGAATCATACCATATATAGTGCTTATTACGCATCGCCTCCCGTAGTGCAGCAACATCACAAGAGCACAACGATTTCGGTTGAATGTGCAGAGAGCCTCAATAAACGCCACACCTAGAATATTGTGTCATTCTTGATATCTCCATCGCATGACAACCTTTGCGAGAACTCATATTGTACTCTGTTATCGGGTTCGACCGACCCGCACTGCCTCCGGGGTCTGCCGACGGGGAGTTTTGCGCTGACGTGACAAATAAAGGTCGGTGACTCACTCGCACAATGCTTCCACATTAAATACACGGGGAAGGCCCCAAGTTGTGCATCGAACTTAGAGGCGGCCCGCCTGGCAGCATATGCAGCACCACAATTGAAAACGAAAAAGGAATAGTATCGAGGCTTCCTACATCTCTCCCCAGAGAACTTTAGCCTCTCGGTATACGTTAGTGGAGCGCCAACCTGCAATAAAAGCGTTTCCCCTACTGCAGTCGATGCTGTTCGAACTTCGCACTCTCTCGGGCAAATGTGAACGAACTCTTTCCGACCTGAACGCAACCCTTTTAAATCCTACAACCCGCTTGCCGCTGAAAGAAAAGCTGTCGCATAAATCACCCGCAAATGCGAGCGCCGACGCCATTACGCCAACGTTTAATTGCCGCGAAGAGCCACCGGACGACCAGTCTTACACAATGAATCATTCCGCGTTATTATTCACCGAAAGAAAAAGCGCAAAACAACGACCGGAGCAAAGCGTGCGTCGACCGAGAAACCGACAGACCCAGCGGCCGGCGGGGCAGTGTTTTTACGACTTCGCGTTGGGGTGGGGAAGAATCATCGTTGATGAAAGCGGCTCGGAAATTCCGGCACAGGAGTCGCGTAGGCTGGGACGCCAATCGCATATGATGCATCGAAAAAAAAAATCGAGGTTGACGAACAGCTGCAGCAGGGTTCAAGTAGTCTTTGGTCTTTATGCGCATGATGGCAACACTGACCTCTTGCCTCTTTGGGCCGAAACCACGTGGGAGCTCTATAAAACCTCGGAACTCGCGCCACCAACGATCCAGCCAGGTATTACTGTCATGCCTGCGCAGAAGCGCGAATAATTTATGCGTTTCGCCGATAGCTGGAAGGTCGTCATTTCCCGCATGCTTTGAATCAAACATGCCATTTGATCTCTTTTCTGTGGCCCAAAAGTTCGGTTCGGCATCCATCGCGCACGCTCTCTTGATGCGCCGGCTTCTTTTTTGCATTGCGCGCATCGAACTGCCTGGCACACGTGAGTTCTCCTGATGGTCGTCATTTGACTGCCCGGTTGTTTTTCGCATACCAAGTCGAAGAAAGCACGTGCGTCGTTGCACTCCCACGGCCAACGATTACAGCTTCGGTGCAATAACCTTCTTCTTCATATGCGCGTATACCTACCTGTAAGTGATGAGGCACGCGGCCAATTCGTGTCAATGTCCTGGCTCAAAAGAGTCATAAAGTCGGGAACGCCGGTCAGACATACCGGATGTCGCGTAGGTTGCAGAAAAAAAGGGCCCAGTAGTATACGTACTGCTTGACACGGTGGCTCTATAGACTCCATCGTGGACCAGAGGGGTACTCTGAGAGATGAGAGGCTACAATGACTTAAATGATTACGTAAATCTTTTCACGTAATCATAGAAGCTAAGCCAACAGAACACATAGAGGAGGAAAGATGGGAGGAGAAGAGAAAGGGGACATTCCCTTGAGGGAGTTTGCATGTTCATGCACAAAAAAAAAGCTATCTGCGATGTGCACAAACTGAGATGACATCACAGCGACCGTTCATACCTGAAATTACGAGAGCACTGCACGCCACGCGTGTGGGCCACGCTGAGAGTTTGGTCACCGTACCGGCCGTCGACGACACCTATACTGAACCACGGCGGTGAACAGCATTTCTGTCAATCCAGATTATTCGTTACGTGAAACTATTCCACTTGCCACTTGCCCTCAAAATCTCTAATCCTCGGTTTTTCTCCTTTGTTCTAACAACTTATAGTCCCTTCGTTTTAGCCTATGCTTGAAGAGTTGGGAAAGGTGATTGATCTACGAGCGCGAGCCTCCACTTAATGATCGTAGATCACAAAAAGCGGCGTCGGTTGCTTCGGTTTTGCCTGAACCTCAAGGGTCTTTTCACCACCCATGATTGCCAAATTCTAGCAACTTCATTCCCTGTGAGTACGAAAAGGAGAGTGAGATAGACGTTTACTTAAATAAATAAATAAATAAATAAATAAATAAATAAATAAATAAATAAATAAATAAATAAATAAATAAATAAATAAATAAATAAATAAATAAATAAATAAATAAATAAATAAATAAATAAATAAATAAATAAAAGGAAAACTGAAAGTCCCTTATAACACAAATTCAAATGAACCTGAGTAAAAGCAAACAAAAATCGCACGAATCATAAGCCAAAAGAATCGCCAAAGTCAAGCGCAGGGACACGTCGCGCAAGAGACGCCTCTTTGTCAGACCAAGTGCCGACAAGCCTCGCATCCATCTTCGTACAGTTGGACGTTGGGCATCGCGTCGCTTTTAACAACCAGGATACATCCAACAAACGGACGAAGCGTTAGTGACCGGAGCTGCCAGAAAGGTAAACATCACCAAAACCATGACGGGAAAAGAAAAAAAAAAGTGGGAGTCGATGGGCCTCCCGACGACAGCCGCGACTCCAAAAAGATCAACCAACGAAATTGCGAAACAGGACCCAAAAATCTGTGACAAAGAAGACTGCAGTACATCAAAGGTTACGCCGCCGCAGAGCAAAGGAGACAACCTGAATCACGGAGATAATCCTAGAGAGATGATTCCAACAGCCTGGCGCTGCCCAGCTCGGACACTCCGTGTGTCCTTGAGCCCGCCTCTGCGATACCGTTCCCTCCCCCTCCTCCCTCCTCCACCCCCACTCTTACCTTCAGTACCCCTCTTCTAAAATCCAGCTATTAATAACGGCCCGGTATTCGAAACCATCGCGTCCAGTAAAATGTAAAAGGAGGAGTCACGACGCGGTTCGGCCAAGTCCAGGGAAGGGCTGTTATACGAACCCGATCGCCATCCCTCCCTTCTCTCTTCATCAATGCACAGACCACGAAGCGCAAAGCGAATTATCGAAGTCCGCACGATCTATGCCGCGCAGTTCTTATATTGTGCCGCGTCTGTTTTTATTTCCTCGGCTATACGGCCGCGCTACTTTTCCGGTCTCGCCCCTGACACAGATTTGTGGGCGCCGGAGTAGAAGAGCATCGATGCGGCCGTGCGGGGGCCCGCTTCGGGATGAAAAAAGTCCCACCGCCTTCGTGACCGCAGAAACAGCGGCAACAAAAGAGGCCGCTCGCCGTTCTCTCCAGCTACTCTCACTTTCTGAATCCTGCGTCTTTCTTGTTATACCAATCTTTCTCTGGGCCGCCGTATTATTGTACTGTATGCCCCGACCGCGTTCCGCGATTCACGCGGCGTGATAGATTGAGCTCGTTATAGAAATAAAACGAGCCAGTTTCTCTGGCAGCGGTTCGTACGAGCGCGTAGGGGACGCAATAGACGGTTACCGGAGATACGGTAGCCGACGTTGAAGGATGATTATGGACGAACGTAAGGTGGTTGCAATCCGAGTGACGTGAAAGTTGAGGACTGTACTTGCACAAACGGTGAACGCGCGTTCTACGTGTGGCGTATAAACCGAATCGCTGCATGAAGATCCCGACCAACCCCAGGCAGTTTTAGCTGATTTCACTGCCCGCTTAGTGGAAAAGTTCCGGGTTGACCTAGCTAGTTCGAACAGAACAAACGACCTAAGGGATCACGTTTAAGAAGAAGCTTTTCGAAGATTGCCTCATATAAAGTTCAGCACTGAAGCGCGGATAAGCGAGTTCTGGACTGCTTTATTTATGTGAAAGTAAGCTTTGATTTCTTAGAAGAGTGCATGTATTGTGAGCGAATGAGGAAATGTTTGCCGCAGTCTCAGTGCACGGAAAACTAAACCGAAAGCATGTGCACGCTCTATCGCATCACTAAATAGCGTGCGGCAGATATTCTAATCATTCGTGCATATGCATCGACCGTGTGTTGCTTCATACAAATGCACTTGTCAGCCTGCCACTGGGATTGCATTCATATTGTTCTTGTGTACGTTTAGCTGTTTCACTTATTTGCAAAGAATTACGTTAGCAGGATATAAGAAAAAGTGACCACAGTGTCACGCCAAATGATAAGAAGTCCCCAATATACGTGTGTTTTGAAAGAAGTGTAGTGGTTTTGGCCAGTTGGTTTTCCATAATGTTAAGTCGTGTAGCGGTAAGCAGGACAGAGGGACACGGAAAAGACGAGGACGAGGGCCACTTAACATTATTTACAAAGCACTCATAAGATAGCACTTTTCGAACAAGTGTGTAGCTGGGAGGCTGTGCCGCTTACAGGCATGCTCTAAATGAACTAAACCTTCCTGAAGTGTTACAAAATTAGCTTTATGCCGCGTCTTATGTGACGGAAACGTTATGATGATATTGGCTACAGGTGGCCAGTGAGCTGGATAAAGTAACTTCGACACTAATCACCATAACACATTGCGCGTAACCCTAAAGGCAGCAGTGCCCACCATACGTGTGTCACTTCAGAAGCGAAACATTTTTTATCAGAGTGCAAAGCAGTGGCGAGCACCTACCGCCATTTTATGAGTCAAGCAGCAAATCCACCCGCTTGAAGAATACTGCAAAATACTAAACGTGCTAAAAACGGAAAATATTTTATAGGCAAATGCTGCATAGCTTGACGAGCGTGACGTGAAGATGCCTATTAGACGCGGTTACTGTACAGCTTTTGAGGGCATTGCTAATAAACCAAGAAAAAGGGGTATGAAACTTTTTTTTTCAGTAGGCTAAGCTCCCTATCTCTCAACTAAATGTCTAGCGCAACAAAAGTAAGAGAGAGAGAAAACAAGTTTCTATCCTACCTCTATCCCACCTAAATTAGGTGTCCCGACAAATAATTTACCCTGATTAAGACTTTTCTGGGTGAATACAACTGAATGGTGGGTTGAGCTTGTTGATGTAAGATGGAAAGCTGGACGAGTTGGAATTGATGCATTCTTTGGATAAACGCGGGGAAAGACGGGAACACATTAACGGAAGGACACAGCACTCATGCTGTGTCCTTCCCCTCTGCGTTTCCGTCGTTTTCCGCACTGATTCAAGCAATGTGTCTTGTTGATGTGCATTGCTTTTATACGTTGCACGGCTGGGCATTCCCAGAATCTGTACATGCTGTGTGGGTATGAAATCACGGGAAAAAAAAGTTGACTCGTCATCCTGGCCCTGCGAAAGCGGATGCCCAGCGCGAAGCTGTTGCAAAACCACCACTACAACTGCAATGCAATGCTTTACTGAGGTTCGGATGCTTGTTTTGAACTTGTTCTTTAGTGAAACGTATGCTGTTCTCTGTATTGTATGGAGGATTTCAATGAATGTGTGCACTGTTCACTTCACTCTGCTGAGCGCGTGTAGCCTCTGCCTTACGGAGGTATGAGCCATTGCATTTTTTCCTGCTTACCGGGAGTACGAGTCATTGCTGATGATGATAGCTGCTTGTTTTAAGCTTGTTCTTTATTGATACATACGCTGCTCTGTACGTTGTACGCGCGATTACAATGAATGCATGCACTGTTTGCTTCACTTTGCTGAGTGCTTGTAGCCTCTGCATTACGAGGGGCATGAGCCATTGCATTTGGGCTTGCTTAGGGGAGTGTGAGCTATTCCTGGGATGATAATTTTTGTTCGCGGACGGACACGAAAAAATGCCGACCTCCGAGAGGCTAACGGCTTCGCTGCAAAATGCGTCGACGGGAACTCCTCGCCGAAATGTATGCAAGCAGGCTGCGAAAGAAAGACCAACACGCTCGAAAATGGGACAAAGACGAGGCATCTACGATGCACGCGGTGCACGGACCCGCCGTCACGAGACGGGGCACAGAAGAAGACAGCGAAAGGTGTCGCAACCGTTGCCCGAACTGCTTTCGCCTCGAGTTTCCGGGGAAGAGATTAGCTGCCCGCCATGTCTAAGCTACCGAAGATAGCCCAGCAATGCATGTCCGTACTTTCAACCTTCGCTTCGGCTGTCCTCTTCGCTTCGGCGTTCGTTCTGGCCTTCCTCATACTCGAAGGTAAGCCACGGTGCGTCCTCCATGATAGCGCGCCTTCTGCATAGTACAGCCGGCCGAATTTCTTAGCTGAGCCACGAAAACGCCGAGCTTCTGTCCTCCAGCCCCTTACGAGGGAGAAAATTTGCTAGGCAGTGTACGTGAAGCTCATTGCTCACGAAACGGGTGTTTACCATCGACCATCTCGCGAATTCTTTCCGTCAGAAGGCGCTGCAGGTACAGAAAACCCGCCGCTTGCGCGGACTCAGCTAAAAGATTTGGTTGGCTGCGCCTTATTAACACTGCCAAAGCACTCTGCTGAGTAGCAGGTTCCGCGATACGTGACACCACGGAAATTTGGAAGTGCAGGTAAGGGCTCATTACATATGACAGGAAAACTTCTGCTTTACGGCAGACAATCCAACCGCTTCTGTCACTAATTCACTAATTAAAAATGCAATAATTAGGTTTTAAACTAGTTACCTTATGGAACATATTACAATTTACAAATTCTAGCCGAGAAGTTCGCAAGGCGGATCCACTTGGAAAGAATTCTCAGGACGACACCAGTTTCGAGATATTAATTACCGAACTTTGCGGAGAAATTCATTGGCGTTCCAGTTACTTTCTTAGTAACTGGAACGCCAATGCATTTCTGCGGAAAGTTCGGTAATTAATATCTCGAAACTGGTGTCATCCTTACAATTCGTTCCAAGTGGATCCGATCGCCTTGCGAACTCCTCGGCTAGAATTTGTAAATTGCAATATGTTCCATAAGGTAACTAGTCAAAAGCCTAATTATTGAATCGCTGTTAATTAGTAAGTTATGCATTTCAAGTTTTTTGTGCAAGTAATGGTCCGCCTCTTCGAGTAGACCAGCTCATGAACTAGAATTGGGCTATCTGCCACAGGCAACCTTTAAACATTTTTGAAAATGTTCACTGGAACACCCGGTATAACCATGAGCACATATCCGTATGTCGCCTATAAAAGCACGTTCCGCGAACGTGGCGCAGGATACCACCGCAAAATGGACGTGGAGTACCACGAGCACGGTGACTCGGCCGACGCCTCCGGCAGGCTGCACCATCGTCACCGCTTCTGGCGCGACTCCGACGGGGCCCTCCACGCCGCCGACCCTCACCACCGCCAGGCACGAGACCCTCCGGAAGGGCTACCGGGTACCAGGAACGGCACCACTACCGCTCGCGGTGGCAGCGTCGCGCCACGCCTGGACGCCTGCGACGACTTCTACGAGTTCGTCTGCGGCAATGGCGGCTTGGACAGGGAGGGAGAACTGCTCAAGGAAGTTGACGCGCCCAGACGGCCTTACATCAACCAGGCAAGGGGGCTACGCGAACCAACCACGAGGAGCATAGTTCAGAAGGCTGTTATCATGAACAGATAGGTCTAGAGCACATGCGAAGGCTTTGCTCGAGCAAGTACGCAATCGCGACCAATAGTTTGGTGACCATGGGTGCTGCGAATTTTTTTAGTAGCCCCAACAAGCAGCTAGGAATTTAGCGGTTCAACCCATGTCTACATGCGATAAAGTGTAGGTCACAGTTAGGCATTGTAGGGTCATGCAAACAGAAAATCAATTTTTTTGCAGGTGCTGTAGTCCTCAGATTTAACCATAATACAATCGCTCGGCTTTGCAGCAATTGACCTGTGGTTGGTGGCGCTTGCACCTTTTCACAGATTGGTGTAGCTATAGTGCATTGACATATTTAAAGGCAGCAGTATATTTAACGCCAATCAAGTGAAAGTCGCGCCATATGAAGTTCTCTTTCGAAATGAAAACGTGAACAAGCTGGCGATAGTGCCGTAGCCTTGACGAGCGACGCTGCATCCCTCGAGATGGGAATAGCGAGCACATACATTTCTTCTCTGGCAACATGGGTTCATGCAATGCGAGGGTTCAAAATTCGAGAAGCGCTATATTGGCACTGCGCTCTAGCGGCTGAAATCCGCTACTTATTTACATAGACGTACTTATGCTACAGCATGAACTATGACGGGTGTTGCGAGTTAGTGCTCGAAGTATGCCACAGATCTCGGGACATTGTGAGTAGGCTGCCCTAAATTTTAGAAAATTACGCATTGTTACAATCTGACCGTGGCGCCGTCTTCTCTTAACATTTGGAAAATCAATTCTGCGAAAATCCTTGGTGGAAACGAAACTTGCTCGATCTTGCGGATTTACGCAAAACTCATTGTCCCTTCAGTGTTTCCGCGCTTTGAGTTGTTGAATATTTTGGTCTTGCTGGTAGAGAGACCACTTGAAAACTCGTTGGTCCCTACTTTAAAGCCGCAACAAGGTCATTTTTTTTATTACAAAGATTTCTTTCTGGGAAAATCGCACTGGGTTTCCTTTGTAGCTCCGTTCTAACCTCGGGTGGTTGAAAATTTTCTCTTTCCTCTGTTCATCTTTGCTTGTGCTTGTGGGCTTCGCTGTTGGGTAGACAGAAGTACGTTTTCAGCTCTGCATGCCCCCCCCCCCCCCCCTAAAAAAATCACAGCAAATCCACGGGGTGAATGATGATGAGTGGGCGAAGCTCCGGAGGGAATCATCGGATCTCCCGTTTAAGGGGACGCTAGCACAAACGCGTTAGAAACGTGCAGTACTCTCTAGTAAGGGGGAGCGGCCACAGCGTCTTACGCAGCCATTTACACAGGCCGGAACGTGCACCGCGTTTGCCAACGCCATCACATGACTGCTGAGAGAGTATACCCCCCGTATTCATAAATGCTCCTCGACTTGAACTTGACTTGCCACCGCTTTGGGCAGCGCGTTCGAAACGCGTTGAAGATAAGGCGGAGAGGCCACAGCGTCTTACACCAGCTTCTTACACGGGCCGTAACGCGCTAGCACAAACGCGTTAGAAACGCGCTAGGAACGCGGCCTTTCGTTAATGTTGGGTATTTATTGCCATCGTGGTGCGTGTGTCCATGTCCGCTTCGTGGCGTAGTGGGCTAACGCCGCGCGCTCGGAAGCGAGGGGTCCCTGGTTCGATTCCGCGCTACGGACACAACTTCGGAATTTTTTTTTTCTCATTTTTCTGGTGACACACTACTACTACGACGACGGGGACGGAACGGGTGCCGCTATAAGGAGCTTCGCCCCTAAAACATTATTCCTTTGCGAGTAGCTGTAACACATGCACAAGGTATTTATTTCTCCATAAAGTTACCTATTTTGTGGTTGTAACACATCCATCTACACCTCACAGTTAATCCTGTGTGTCACATCTATTCAGCAATAGACTCGGTGATTTAACATGGCACCCTAGATTGTTTCGGGATAACAAGTTGAATCGCTACACTAAAAAATCCTTGCGGAGTTTTGTAAAATTGTATTAGATAGTTTTGGCATCGGTAGTACTGAAAGCAAACCGATGGGTGCCAAGTTTTATTGCGATAGCAATTATATGGACACTTGAACCGGATTTCTGCCGTCGACGTCGTCGTCGCCGTCGTCGTCGCCGTCGCCGTGAGGTTCCCTATAGATAAAATCTTCGCCGCGCGCCGTATGCCCGAGAGGAAGCGTGCGGAGACGCGCGCTATCACGGAGAGCGAACGCACTCAATCTCCCACGCGCAAGCAAGGAAGCAGGAAGCCAGCGCCGGAGGGAGCAAAGGGGGGGGGGGGGGGGGGGGGCGCGCTTCTCTGCCAACAACCGCGCTCGTCGCTCGCTCGCACCGTCTCTTATCTCCACACGGCTCTGACCTTTAAGTGCATTCGCCGCTCAGTTTCCGTTGAAGCGATAGACCGCACGTACCTTCGCCCGCTGCGGCGTATGCTTGCTGCCAGCGTTTTGACAGTCGTTGTCTGCTGTCATTCAGTGTGATCTCTTCGTGTTTGTGCGCGCTCACACCACGCTTGTTCATTCAGTTCGTAATAGTCGGGCCACATTTTCCAACGCACGCTACACACGCAATGCTGCCCGGATCGGCAGTGCAGCGCTACAGGTGTGTCCCTTCGCACGCGCTGCCCACGGGAAGCGCTTCTCATCAACACCACCGTTTCACACGCGCCTTCTCGTGGTCATCGAGTCTCTCTTCATGTCGGTCTACTTACGCCGCAGCACACCTGCTTACTTAATCAGCTCATGTTTACTACAATTCATATTGCTACCAAAGCCGCTCACCTTACTTCGTATGACATTGCTGTGTTGCTATCGCATTCATTGCTTCACCCTTAGGGCGAAACTGTGACATTTTTTTTTTTTAGTGGCCCAGGTATGTACAGATATCCCGATGGGAAGGGTGGGTTATTTGTAAAGTTGCGAGAACTATTGCAAAATATATTCATCGGTATCTTGAGTGATCTGGAAGCTTTCTTAGCTATACAACTCAAAAGAGTCTTTACATTTGTCGACTGATGGACTACTAAACGCCTTCTCATCACAGGTCACAGAAACGCTCCTGAACAACCTACAAGACACGTTCAAGGCGTACCGTGAGGCGGACCCTTACAAGGACTTTCCCAGCATGTTTATCAATCAAGCAGCCAATTTCTTGCCTAACTGCACGGCCGTCTACAGCCGCAACGGCATGGGCTGGGACCCTTTCCAGGACATCCTCGAAGACATCGGCCTGGGCCGCTGGCCGTCACGGCTGCCCGAAAACATCAGCAGCCTTCCAGCACTCGTCGGCAAAGTGGACGCCGCGCTGGGCGTCTTCCCACTGGTCGACGTGACCGTGAAGAACGCGTACGAATCCAAATACGCCGTGCACCTCGACGTCCCGGCGACGATCCTCAAGAGGAGCCAGACGTGGTACACGTCTTCGAACCTCACGGAGTACGCCGTCAGTATAGCCAAAGCTCTTATTCAGATGGGCTCCCTGAAGGTGGCAGCCGAGGTGCAGGCCGCCGAGATAGTCGGATTAGAAGTCCAGCTGGAGGAGGCCGTCAGCACGCGGCAGTTCGAGCCTCCGCCCTTCAGGACGTGGACCCTGGACAAACTTCCACACGGCCGCGCCTGGGAGTGGAAGGCGTACTTAACCGCGCTGTTCAAGAACTTTCCGGCCGACGAAGAGGAGTTCGTGAGCGTCGAAGTCCTGGCACAGCAGTATTTAGAAGAACTGGCCAAATTTCTGGACAACACGAACACCTCGCGCATCGTCTTCTACGTTGGCTACAGGGTGATGGTTCACCTTTCAGCCGTGCTACCCGACGTAGTGGAACATTTTACGCCGCTTAGCTTCGACGGCATGGTGCCCAGCGCCAACTTGAGGCTGCAGGCTTGCGCGAGGCTCTTAGAGCTGGTCTACCCGCAAGGTACGCGCACTTTCCTCCGCATGTCCCTGGGACTTCCCGAGAGCGCGCTGCGGTACGACACGCGCTACGACGCCGAGGTCCAGGAGGTCTTCGGCGACCTCAACCGACACCTACAGATGGTCGCCAAACGCACCCCCTGGTACGACCCGGTCGAGCGAGTCGTGGCCGTCGAGAAGCTCAAGGGCGTCAAGTTCACCTTCTTCGGTACTGTCCAGAACCTGACGCCGATCGCCGAGTACTACAACCTCAACGTTCCCGTGTTCCGTGGGACGCGGCTGCTGGAGGGCCTGTACAACATGCTCATCAACAGCCGCCGCACCTACTACCGGCCGCAGACGCGTTCCCGGGACTGGGACAACCGCTTCCACGCGTCCAGCCTAGCGCTGGGCTACGAGTACATGCACGGTCGCAACGCGCTCTTCTACCCGTACTCCAACGTGGCCGCTCTCAACCTGACGGCAGGCGGCAAGTTGCGCGCGCTGGACATTCCCGTGCTGGGCGCGCACATGGCGCGAGGCCTGATGGCAGCCATCGACGAGCGCGGATCCTACATCGACCACAAGGGACGCGTTCGCAGCTGGTGGAGCCACGAGACGGCGGCCAAGTACCGCGTCATCCGCGACTGCTTCTGGAGCCAGTACAAGCGTGCCCTGGAGGAGATTCTGCGCGACGACGTGGACCTGATACGCACCATAGAAGACGACATAGCGGATAACGCTATCATCTATCCGCTCTTCAGGTGAGTCAGTGCACGTGCGGTGTTACACTTCTGCTCCGTGTCGTTGACCTTCAATGGCAGTCATCCTGCTGCAACCATGTGAGCACGTGCGCAAGAAATTATTTCCTCACTGAGCAGACTGCACGTACTGCTTACGGGGTTCGATGAGTCTTCATTGATACCGCTTGATAGAGCAGTGAAAATGCGTGTCCACAAGCTTCGGCTTCGGTGATTTGGCCGTTCCTAATAAACTTGCAAAGGCCCGTTAGAAACGGCATATAGTCAAAGAAACAGAGCAGTATTTGGTGTAGTTTTCTTCGCCGATATCCTCTTCTTTGCAAGGTCACTGGACCTAGTCGAACGCGATGATCTTTAGGGCATGCCCGATGGGAGCACACTAAATTCGTTTTGTATCTGGATACCAAGGCAATAATAATACCGTCCTGTGTGACTTTCCCACGCAAAAGTGCGAGCTGAAGCTATAAAATTTGAATTTTATGTCGATTGTTATCGAGCTACCTATGTGTGATAAAGCTAGCTGTGGTTCCTGAAACCATTCAATTGCACATACGTAGTTCTTATATGCCAGTTTTCTTTTGCAGGATTTTTCAACTTTTCCTTAACATGTACGCACTGTTTCTTCAACAATTGTGACTATCACCGTCCTGTTTCTTGGTACTTGTGGTGATTCTTTGTCATCTTCTTTTTCCTACTTGTATATTTTACTCTGTTCTCTTCTCATTACGTAGTCAAGCTATCTTGTTAACTAATGCTCCGCAGTCCCATAATCAGCGACAGTTTCTCGTCCTGTGAATCAGTAACAGTATATAGTTAACATTCGTCGTTGCTTCCCCCATTCACTTAAGCATTCTTCATCAATAGCTTTGTGCAGTATCACCTCTCAATATATCAGTGCGGTCAAAGCTTTGAGGAACATTAGTCAACTGCTATGGCTGCTAAACAAATACTGATGTTATATGAGCTGTATACGTCAATGGGCGTTTTCCATTAAATTGCGTGAACAAAAGGTTGGAGCACAGGCGCACGGTACCGGTTAATGGACGATTTCCAAACAGTTCCCGTTACACCACACACCGAAATGTTCATACTGTAGTGTTGTTCAACACACGAGGTAGGGGACCTAGGTGTATTTAATGTTAGAAGATTTATCAAGGCAAATAATACCCTAATTAACGTAGGCAATCTGCTGGCAAGACAGCTCACACTTCCCCCTTTTTGTCTGCCGCTTCGGTGGCAAAAGGGGTAACAAAAAAGGAACTACCGGAAGCAAGAATCGATTGTCATATAATTGAAAGGCATCGGCGGAATTTTAGATTTGTTAGTACAGAATGCATCTCGGCTGCCTTCGTGTCAGTGCTGACAAGTTGCACACTAAGACTAAGGAAGTGTCAAAGTTAGCGCCTGCCTATACGAATAGTGCCTCCAGATGCTGCCCTCGTCCCGACAGTTTTCTTTCCTTTTTCTTTTTTCGCTCCAGCAGTAAGCTGTCAAAAGCCTTGTCGTGACGGCATGCAGGCTAGTTCTGTTGCTCCAATCGAAATCTCAGTCCTGACTGTATGCGAAATAACAGGTTCACTGGATATTCTGAGGTGCTTTTCAAGAGTAAACTTCGATTGTTAGTCCAACCACCTTCCTGTCACTTTTTCTTTGTCTGCATCTCGATTTTTCCTTTTTTCAAGTTTGCTGGCATTCTCCTAGTCTAGCCATGTAACAACTAGCACAGCAAGCCACTCTCACGAACATATTCTGCCGTATTTCGGGACAACGCCTGTCATCATTTACAATAGTTTGCGGCAACATTTAGATGCGAGCTAACTAAAAAAGCACCCGTGTACTTCAATATTGAACCTAGTTAAGGAACCCCAGTTGTCCACAAACAATCCGGAGTCCTCCACTACCTCTTGCCTTGCCATTACGGGACTGACCTGTAAAACTCATGAATCTATTATTCTTTCGCATCATTTAGTCTCTCTCAAACACTTCGTGACCTGTCACTGCAGGTACTACATACGGCAGGCCAAGCGCACGCTGGCCGTGGGCTCAGGGCGGATGCTGCGCAGGCTGTTCTTCGTGCAGTTTGCGCGCGCCCACTGCTACCGCACGAACGACACGCGCTACGAGCGGCGCCTGGCGTTCTTCGGCGAGACGCCACCGCGGCTGCGCGTCAACTTGCCCCTGGCCAACTTCAAGGCCTTCACCGAGGCGTTCGGCTGCCAGGAAGGGGACACCATGTACCCCCGCAAGGAACGCTGTTCCCTCTGGTTCACGGAAGACGACAGATAAAGGAGATGTGCGCACGTCGATGGGTGGTGTTGAGGCGTTTTCATTATATCGAAAACAAATGTACATTCTAAACATGGCGCCTTTGATAAAGGAGAAGGCTTTCAGTGTTTTTCTCTCGAATAACGGCAAGAAAGCGTGCGTGCTTGGATGTTCTATTTTTTTTTGTCTCTTCATAATGTCCCCAGATATTTCTTGCTTAAAAGAGCAGTCAGTCTAGGGACTTTAAAGGAGACATCCCAGTCTCGACCATTCACAGTACTCGCTAAACTATAGGGCAGTTCAGAATAGAATTGAGCGACAGTTTAATACACCACTGCACAAGAACATTCATACCCGTTTGTCACTGATTTTGTGCCATCTTCGTTCACTCATTCATTCCTTCATATATGCTGTACGTATTACATGAAAACATTTCTAGTAATCCGAAAAAGAAACCCAGCCCCGCAATGTGTCGAACCGTAACCTCTCCGGATACTTCTTGCGACACATCGCACAACGCGCACCAAAAACAAGGACCAATTATTGGAAAGCATTTTTAGCGCCAGCGGACGAGGATGGCAGCAAGACGTTGACAACACAATGCGCTACGTCTTCATTTCGCCCCCGTCCGTTGGCGCACAAAAATGTTTTCCAAGTTGGAGTACCAACATGCGGTGAATCTTTCCTTAAATGCTTGTTAAAGGGCAATAATATATATTTATTCGTTAGAGAAGATGTATACTTTGAAACTGAATAAGTGAACGTACAAAATAAATGTTTCTGCCATGAATTACATATGTTTTCTTTTTAGGGTTCACGTGGTATGAATTCGTTTATTACTTTTTGTTTTGCATATTTGTATCAAGGCACAAACATTTGAATGCGTTCATGTCCTGTTTCCAGTATTTCAGCACACAATTAGGATCTGAGAGATTTTTTTGCACGCATTTGATTTTGTATAATTTTCGCACACCATTAGGATGTGAAAATCTTTAGTTGTACATATGCTGCCGCTGTATATTGCTGATACATCTGATGATAATTGAACATAATGATAATAGACATTGTTACGATGATTTTTCACAATAATCAAAGCTGTTCTAACTTGCAAAATTGTGCATGTGTATGTAATCTGCTGGCAAACTTGTCGTTGGCGAGGGCTGAGACCTTGGTCATGCTTTATGCCTTTAGTGTCAGCCTAAACTCGCTTGAATGAACCGGAAATAAAATTCAAATTTGATACGTTATAGGACTTCTGTTTCATTGTGCCTCAATAATTCTAATTTTACTACTGCTATTTATTCATTCATTGTGCAGGAAGTTATGGAAACCAAGGGATGGTATTGGCAGCAACCTCAATGCAAAATGTGTGCTAATCTGTTCCACGGACATCGTTGCTCTGCTGTAAGGTTCACATTGCAGGCATCCGGAAACACAAAATGGATATTTTGCCTCTGGTAATTGTATTTGAAAGGCTACGGCAGCCCTCGATGTCATGGCTATGAAACCACGGAATACATCAAACTCCTTATTTTCTGCTCGTCTTCGCTTGTTTTTTGAGCTTTGGCACCTATTGTATTTTGCCTGGGCCACCCGATTTCTCGCCAATCCCTCCTGGGTATCATATACAGCTTTGAGGTCATAATCACTATCAGGCTGAGTGTCGGGGCAAGGGATGCCTTTCAAACTTGCTACCTTTCGCTACAGGCGACGCGGACACTCGGTCACGAGGCCAGGAGAACTATCCGCCACCGCTCAAGTCATTGCGCGTTGACCGATCACGGAGGCTGTTCTCGACCACCGACCAAGCACATGCACGGCCAGTCCCCATTCTCCGCACGCGGCAATCACGCCGCTTGGCACCGAGGTATTCGGGCTCATGCGAAAGCATCATCAATTATTTCGTCGGCTTGTAAATCACCGAGGACGAGGAGTGAAGATGCGCCCGCGCCGAAGTAGAGAGTTTCCAGAGGCCTTCCGGCCGGGGAAGGGCCGGGGTCCTTCGCGTGAGCCGGTGCGATGCGAGCGACAACGGGGGCCCAGGCGGGCCGGCGAAAGGGGCCCCCTTTAAAATCGACAGTTTGTGCGCCTGCGTGATGAATGAGGTGCCCGTAAGTAGGACGACGCTGCGGTGGTCAAAGAGAGAGAGAGAAAGAAAGAAGTGGCAGATCGAAAACCTCTGAAGGACGTCGCCTTGTGGCCTCAGGACCTGCGATTATTACTCGAGGAGAATTCTCGGCTGGGCGCCCACGGCGCTGCCGTATACACGCTGAATGGATCTCCCACAGCAACGCGATTCCCGACCGAGTGTGTGTACCGGCGGCGATTACCTCTCAAACCGCACGGAGTCGTGCATCCATGCGCTCCGTAACTTGTATAATCGCGCCTGGCAGATGCGCATGACTGGCAAATTTCTGTTCCCCTTTCTCCTTCACGCTGAGAGAAATAAAAAAGTGCCGTGCTTTCGGAGGCCCATGTTTTACGTTCAGTCCTTCACTGCAGCAGTGCGGAACGTCTTTTAACTTTCTGTGGAAGGACGAAAGAGTATACAGCGTGCTTACGGTGCAGTCCTTGCACAAGCAAAACATGCACTCACGACCAGCGAAAATGAAATGCTACGGGGGTAAAAGGCTGTAGAGGCTGGGTGGGTGCAGCGGCCACTTAAACAAACGAATGTTCGGTCGAAATCTGCGTGTAGACCACGTATGCGAGAGGGTTGTTAAGACAGCGTTATCGCTAACATAAGCATTTATTGAGATACACGATGAGCAGGTGATTGCCGAACAACATTAAGAGCTGTTAAGGCGCATATGTTGAAATGGTGCCAGAAAGGGCACGGCCCCTTATTCACGAAGTGGGAATGTATGTCTTCGCAACCAGACTATTCTAGCGGACGTTTCTTTCTCGATTTCTTTCTCTCTCTCTTTCTTTCCTTCTTTTTGTCTTCCTGCTGATCTGTCCATCCCATTACCATCGTGCATATTGGAAAAGTATTATATCGTATTTATTAATGCGTAAAAATACATTTTATTGGAAAATAGTTTCAGTACAACGAAAATGAGAGCGTATTCACGTGGTACAAAGTCACGCTGGGCAAATTTTTCGCACGCCATTGTATGTAGCGCCGGCGCGGTGGCATTCGTAATCTTGGGCTTCCGCGAACCGGGATCGCCGGTCGACGACTATGGCGTGTCCGCATGCGAGCGTCTCACGGCGCTTCTGTGTGCGCGAAAACGCGTGTAGCGCGCGCGCGCTTCAAACAAAAAGCTACAGAGACCGACATGGAAGCAAAGCGCGAACGCGAAAAAGCTCGATGCCTCGCGGTCGACTGCTCCGCATACTGGGAGCTCTCTCACAACCGCACACGCGACGTCTGATCCTCGAGGGTCAATTGTGCTCGCGAATCGCCGGCTGGAAGAAAGCGAAAGCCGCGCAGCCGTCGCTCTCTCGGGGGTCATTGTGTTGGCCAGCGCAGGCCGTGCGACCAACAAGAGGAACGCTTCAGAGGGAGCAGGCGGCGAGCGGCGACGACTGACTGCATCTTCGCAGTCCTTATTCGCTTCACTTTCCGCACGATGTCTCACCGGCGGGCCGCTGCGAGCAGGGGACCCAGAGTCCGACAGCGGCGCGGTCGACGTCTGCGAGGTGGCCTGGTATTGTCGCCACGACGACGGTAAAGCAGCGTGATCTCGCAGCCCTGGCCGCTCTCGATGCGATGCGGACAAAGGTCGCGGAAACTGCCCCCAACCCCCACCTCTCTCCCCCCGAACTCAACCCCTTTCCTGGCGGTGCGCCGCCAATCATCCCAATTATAAAAGCCGGACGACATCACGACGGCCGCGGTCCGTGCAGGTGGGAGCGTTTCGCCGCTCTGGTTTGAAAGGCGCGGAGCGAGAAGATGAGACGACGTGCGTGGTGTCGTCGCTGAATCACAATCGGAAACGCGTCTGAAGGCGGGGGCCCGGCTGTCAGGGGCCGAGCGTCAAGTGCGTTGAATGCGGATTGGGTCTCGTGCAGTGTGTCATCCGAGGCTTCGGATGAAGGTTGCGGTTAAGTGGGGGAAAGTAGCATCGCATTCATTGTGCGATTCGCGAGTGTACAGTCGCCTCTAGAGATCGCCTCGTAACAACCGATGGATTGCCAGCAGCGGAAGCTTATTGAGGTGAAGTGCGGTCGTGGAATAGTTTGCACGATCCAAGCTGCAACTCACAAAGTTGAAGCACCGCTGAAATTCCTGCCCACAAATGCGCAAGGCTCCAACTATGCTGTTCAGACCCTCGGTTATTGCTACCATCAAACTGTATAGTCAAAGTGCGTAATAGCAGCTGTAGAAAAGCAGTTGTCAAACTAGACTCACAAAATCTAGCGCAGCAATTCTTACCTAAATCTGTCCAAGCCGAGAACCTCTAGTCCTACCTTCTTTTTTTTTTTTGCGCAGTTTCAGCCCCGAGCGAGGAAGTTTTGACGATAATTTTCATTGCTTCACCGGTGCCTGGAAAGTTTTAGGTGACTCCGCCATTGAAAATTTTCGATTTTCTATCTCAATTTAGTTAGTGGTGGTGATAGTCTCCTCATTAAGCGAAGGTCTTCGTGCACCGCGTAGATGCTTATTAGGAAAACTAAATATGACTCATTCAGAATGCTCAAGCATGATAACGTCTACATACCTCGCCTCAGTCGAGGTGCGTGCCCTCAAGCTTCTGACTCAATTTCTTATTGCGTCGCATCCATCCGGAATCAGTTGCCAGCCTGTACTGAAAACATTTTGTTTACCTGATAAAAATAACAACAACGATAGACCATGCCTTTCAGGCAGTCACAGATCTACCCATTTAGCCCTTTTGGGGGACGTTCCCCGCTTGAGCCAGGTTTCGCAATCGCGCCACGCAAACCTTTCTACATTCAGACTCCACAGGAGCCACGCCATGCCTCGAAGAGCTGCTTCGAGTTAGCGACATTCACCTCCTCGGGCAGCTCCGACCAGCTTTCTTCCTTCCTCGCTTCCGACGATGCTCCCGTTCGTGAATTCTTCCGTGCGAAACAGCGCTTGCGTAGTTTTAAAAGACAGTACCAACAGGAACGTGAACCAAGAAGCGCTTGTCTCATCTGATCGACCCGCGCCGGACAACGCGTGAACTCTACCGAGCAGAGCATGCGAAACAAGTGCAGTTGGGGCACGCACTTTGGTCCCCTCCATCTGACGTCTACAAATCTACACTACTCAATCTTGAGCGGGCACGACACACGCGCTCGAGCGTAACCCTTCGCCTTTGTTGCGTGGCCGTATGATGCAACGCAGGTCCGCATTGCTCCTTCATACAACTTTCCTTCGCGTTCTTCCTCACCACGCTGTCTGCCCCCCTTTGTCGCTCTCTCCCTTGAACACCGGTCGCATCGGTAACCGAGTTCCTCAGGCTTTCTCAGCTATGGGCAGCAGCTATAGAACAAGACGTAAAACAACCTGGGAAGCATCTTACCTCTCAGATTCTTTAATTAGTTTCAATGTCGCGTGTTCGTGATTGTTTCGCGTACGTTCTGTGTCTATGACGTACACTGTGCGTGTCATTGTTCATAATTTTCATCTGCAGTAGTATGCTAGGCGTGCCGGCAGATAACCCTATAGAGAATTCATTACATACCCCCCCCCCCCTCCCCCCTGTTCTATTCCTAATTTCTCACAGACTATAAACAATGGGGTGCATCGATGGCAGCCACTTTATGCAGCGGTAAATTTTTTTTTTTTGCTATCTGAATAACTTTTCCAGGGTTCCCTGTACTCCTCCATCGGGTATACGATACTACCGTTCGCATAAGCAGTCAAAGTGAACCTTCAATCATCGTATTGTGCACAACTGCTCCCGGATGAATTCAGCGACTCCCGGAAAAAGATTTTGCAGCATTCCCAAACGCACTTCTTTCCCAGCCCCCAAATATATGCACACTCTTACCCTGACTTCACAGACCCACACTGCTCATTATGTGGGTCCATAGCCTCCTTAAATCATATTCTCTGGGACTTTCCACGACGGGACTGCACACTTCTAGTCCGTCTATGGCTTGGAGTAGCATTTCCAAATGCGTACTCCTTTCTTATCGGAATGGCTAATAGTCCACTTTGTGAATTCTGCGGGTGTAATGAAACAATCGCACACCTTCTTTGTGAGTGCCATCATTTCAACCCGCAGAGAGCAGCTCTCTCAGTGACGATGGATCAACTGGAAAAACGCCCAATAACAGAAAAGAACATCCTTGGAAATTGGCCTACACAAACAACGGCGCGAGCCGCCCTGAAGGCAGTGCTGCGTCACTTGAAAGACACCGGACTCAGTGACAAATTGTGACTCTGCACTGTGTTACGTAGGATGGAACGTTCACACTATGCAACACGAGAACGCCTTCGCAGACTGCGTGACAGTGCCCACAGAAACAGTTCTGTTTTGTGTGCGTGTGTGATTTTCTTTTCTTTCTTTCCTTCCTTTTTTTTATTCTTAATTTTTACTTATTTTTTCTCTCTCTCTCCTTTCGCATCCCTTTACCCCTCCCCTGGTACAGGGTAGCCAACCGGAGATAACCTCTGGTGAACCTCCCTGTCTTTCCTTTACCTTTTTCTCTCTTCTCTGGGACTGCAGAGAAGATCCTCTCCCCCCCCCCCCCCTCCCCCGCAGATCTCCTGGCCGCTCCCTCGCCTGAAGCGTGGGAAGCGATACTTATGAACCCGTACCTGGAGGTTCAACTTCGGGCCATAAAAAGAGCCGAGGAGGTGGCTGTAAGGCATCACCTGGTAGCCACCCCTCACTACGCCAAATTAACAAAATAAAGCTGTTCCCTCCTCCTCCAGCATGCCCTTCGTTCTTGAATGTGTACTTCGTCTCCACTGGGGCGAAGCACACAAGTGGAGCGGCACCATGCGATTAAGAGGACAAGCTGCCCCGAGCAATCGAATACAGCGAATGCTTCTTTGCAGATGAGGACAGAAGTATGAAGCATTGGTGCCAATGCGCCCGCCCCTACCTCTCCCCCATGACTGAAGGTAAATAAACCGTCGCGTCGGTGGCGCTGCTGCTGCCGCACCGGGTTCTGTTTGCCGAGTGAGGAACGTTCAGTGCATGCTTCATCCCGTATCTGCAACCCCCCCCCCCCCCCCCCTTCCTATTTCCACATCTCCAAAGAGAACTCAGTCACAGCTTTTCTTGCTACCCGCATTACGAACTCTTACGTCACACTCACCGCGCCTCCTGAGGAGCCCCTCTGATCTGTTCTCGGCGAACAAGATCGATGCGTTATTGTTGCGTATTGTGTTCGCGCTCCGAATTGCCAGCGAGTGCCAAACATTCCGCGCGCTTTGTCAGCGTCGCCGCCTCTTTGACTTTCTTCCGTGCCACTGGCATTAGAACCAAGTGCCTGCCATCCTGCTTCTCAAATTTCTCAAACGTTCTTCGGCACTTCGCGAGGAGCATTCGGTATCTAACGAGAGCAGAGGGACTGGTAGCTCCCTTCGTCATCACTACACACTCAATGCGCACTCATCGTCGACTGGACCGGTTGGGAAACCAATGTTTTGCAAACTTCTTTTTTTCCCCTCCTATAGCCTCGGCAACGGGCAAGAAGACGTAATCCGGCGAATAAGGGAGCAAGGCTACTGGGCCGAAGATCTGATCGAACTAGAAAGTCAGAGTGGCGGTCGACCGGTGTAGGACATGCAAGACTCGGGTTTGTGATGCGCGTAGCGGCGGGACTCTCAGGTGTGACGAGAGAAGATGGCCAGTGCGGCATTTCTCGACCGCATCTTCCAAAATTGAAGGCCGCTAAGTCCTTCTCTTTCTTCAACGTCCCATTCAAATGGCGAACGCGCGTTGAGGCACTTTGCGAGAAAGCGCGCTGAGAGAAGCTCGGCAACTCGACGTCGCCGCTGTGGTTAAGACTTGCGGGGCCAGCGGTACTTAAAGCCTAATGACGTCTACAATTGAAGGAAAGGAGATAGAGCAAACAAAACGAGTAAGGACCCGTTGCTGCGGGTCAGGGTGCGTGCGATCGCCACGTCGAGAGAGCGTTTGATGACTTCGCGGGCAGCTCTATAGTGTCCAGGGCTAGGCCCAGTACCATTGCTCTTCGAAGCAGAGTGAATTCGTATAGCAGGTCTTTGGCGGGATCCATCGTTAGAACAACCTACGAGGCGGAGAAATACGGTCAAAAGGGCGCGCTTCGTGAGCGTCGAGTTTGTTCCGCCTGGCGTGTCAGTCAACGTGGCTCATTCGAATGCGCTGAGAGATTTGCATTCGCAGATTCATTGTACGATGGCTTCGATCTTCTGATCTTGACACGCGTGAGCTCTTCCATGCAGTGTGTAGTCCGGCGCTATTAACTGAAACGCTAATTAGTCACTCGGGATATCATTCGTTATTGACACTCACTGCAAATATCTTAAGTTTCGATGACACGGCTTCTAGAAACGGACTGAACGCAGCCTGCGCTTTGCACGTGACACCGCCACATCCGCGTTAACCGTGTCATGCCCAAACACAGTCCCAGATCAAGATCACCTCAGTGATCAAGTTGATCACTTCTCCACCTTTATTTCTACGCATGAAACGTATATCTGCACACACACAAACAAAAAAAAACAAAAAAATGTTATTTAAATTATACCTTATTAGTAGAATGACCAATTAGCAAGAGAGACAGAGAGAAATGTAAAGGAAGGACAGAGAGGTTAACTAGAGAATATCTCCTGTTGGCTCCCCTGTACCGGGGGAGGGGTAAAGGGACGTGATAGGTGAGAGAGAGAAAAAGAATAATAATAAAAAAAGAAAGATAGCAAAAGATTTATGTAACTATATATACAATTGAAAACTCTCCAGTGTCTCAAAAAACTCTACTATAGGTCATGCGTTAAGTTTCGCCTGCTCTAATCAGAATTGTGAGGTAACAAAACAGCTTCGCATATATGATACGTCGATCATTATAGGGTTAAGCTCCAGCTTAAAGCCTATCGCATTCTGTACGCGAGAACGACAGTTACGGCCCCAGTGGCTTCGTTAAGATGGGTGACATAATGCGACATCGCCAATACACACAAACCGTTTTTTGTTTTTTATCCTTCAACAATGTCATGCCGTAACTATTTATCCGGAACTCTCCGTCTGTTTGCCGCATATTAGGTTTACCCGCGGGCTGTTTGTGTCAGTTAGTCAACCAGGGCTGACGCTTTGACAGCTGGGTTAACCAGTAGAATTAGAACGTTCGGCGGCTGTAAGCAACTACTGTAAGTATTAGCGCGTTGTCGCCCCGAACAATGCGAGTGTAACGGTGCGTTGACGCCTGTTTATAGTAAGTAATTCGGTCATCCAGGTGCATTTTTTTTCAGTAGCCGCTTCAGAAGTTAAAGTGTGGTGAAGCCTGGCTTCCTGATCAATAATTAGATAACAACACGCCCAACACTTTAATGCGCCGAGGTCAGCTGAATACTTCCTCAATTCTACCTGCGTTGGAAAACAAATTTCCGGCGCCTTGCTTTCTTTTCTCTTCGAGACAACGCTGTTACCGACGCAATAAAAGAAAACCAAAAAGAAAGCTATGAAATAGCTCTACGATATATATATATATATATATATATATATATATATATATATATATATATATATACGCGGTCGTCCTCAAACGTGAGCAAAATACCATTTCTTAACGCCGACGATGGCACCTCCGTTCGTCTTCCGTGTTGGGAACGTCAGCGAAGAAAAAAAGAAATCGTGACAGTGTTTAACCTCGGATCCTGAAGGTGCTCGAGGTCTTCGCCTCTTCCGGCGTCGTCAGCCCTCTGAACGCTTAGTTTGCCACCGTTTCGAGATGTGACCGGAGCAGCTGTAAGAAGCACTCGGGAAACAGCATTCTTCGTGTCGCCCACTTATGCTTGCTCAACGTGCTTTTTTCATAAGGCAAATATAATAAACATCGCATAGAAATGAAATGCCCGTATTCTAGCTTGGACGTTAACAAGTTGTTGAAGCGTACCCTTTGTACCTGTGAGAGTAGAGTTATCAATGTGCACTCCAGCTTTTTTTTTCTTTTTATTTGTGTGTGTGTGTGTGTGTGCGTGTGCGTGTGCGCGTGCGCGTGCGCGTGCGCGTGCGTGTGCGCGTGCGCGTGCGTGTGTGTGTGTGTGTGTGTGTGTGTGTGTGTGTGTGTGTGTGTGTGTGTGTGTGTGTGTTCATGCGAAATCCTGCGAACATTTTATTCGGTATTCAGTGTGTAATCATGTATTATACTTTGTGAAATTTTCAAAGTCGAGTGTATGTCACATGCAGGAGGCGATCGGGAGGCTGGCGCACTGGCCGACATTGATCTGCCGCTGGCCTTGCTCTGCCAGGCAACCATCATATAAAATGGTTTTGTGTGAATAAACTGGAACCGAAACCGAATCCTCCACCTATCGCTTTTTTGTCATCATTCGGCGTACCTTACATTGAGACTGTCATTCCTTTAAGCTTAAAGAATAGGGCGTATGAGAGCAAACCACTTTGCTTTTGTTATTTATTTATTTATTATTTATTTATTTATTTATTTATTTATTTATTTATTTATTTATTTATTTATTTATTTATTTATTTATTTATTTATTTATTTATTTATTTATTTATTTATTTATTTATTTATTTATTTATTTATTTTATCAACAAGCTCTCTGCGGCATTGTAAGGTGCTCGAGGTCTTTCTGTCTTGCTTGTTCGTATAGCGTGTGTTTTATTTCAAAGTTGACCGCACATGGCAGCTAACGCTGTTGTGATCCTTCAGCCGAATTACTTGAAGAGGCCGGAGTTACATGCACGAGAATTCCAAATGCGCAACGGGCTGAATTGACAAGATTTCACCAATAAATTTTCTCAAGTAATTACTTCGCGTTCATATTGCAATTTATGGATTGAAGTGAGTGAGATCTCGGGCTCACATACTTGGATAGAAGTTTGAAACTAGCACCAGTTTTGAGAAACGTATCGTCAAGCTTAAGGGGAAATGCACACGTGTTCCAATAATATTTTCGGCAGAACTCCCTTTTATGCATTTTAGAAGTTTAACTGGAACAGCCAATTTATTTCGTCGCACAATTTGGGGACGAATATATTGACACAATGATGTGGGGCTCACGCACAGCGGGACGGCGCGCGCAAAGGTCGGCGCCGTGAAAGACGACGAAGCGCGTAGGCTGCACGTTCTTCTTCTGGCCCGCCATTAAAGAGAAGCATCTATTTTTCAAGACTCCGTCTTCGATCTACGTTACATTTTTCTGGTGGAGGTGCTGGGTACATGCTACCACTCCCAGATAGAACCCCGCCTACAAGCCCAGTACGAAGTCCGGTCGAGCTGACTCCTGTTCACGTACGGACAAGCCGTCGACTTCAAGGACTGCCACCGGAGCACGAGCCTCTACCCAACCGAGTCAGAACGATGAGTACATCAGTTCCGTCTTCTTCCTCAACTGCACCGACCGAGGTCGTGCTTAATCAGCCGCTAATCCCCAAATCCTTCCATGGGGACACCTTCGAGGATGTTGAGGACTGGCTCGATCACTTTGAGCGTGTCGCAGAATTCAACGGCTGGACTCCGGAGCGCAAGCTACGCAACGCCTACTTTGCCCTCGAGGACTATGCGCGGACATGGTTTGAGAACCGTGAGGCGGCCCTATCAACATGGGACGAATTCCGACGGCAGCTAATCAGCACATATGCCAGCCTCGATCGCAAGGAGCGAGCTGAATCTGCAATTCAGGCGAGAGTACAGCGGCCGAACGAAAGCGTCGCAATGTTTGTCGAGGATATGTGCCGACTTTTCCGACGCGCGGATCCGTCCATGCCGGAAGAAAAGAAGCTCAGGAACTTAATGCGTGGTGTCAAGGAAGAGCTATTCGGAGGCCTGATACGCAACCCACCAAGGACCGTTGCAGAGTTTCTCGCGGAAGCCACATCAATGGAAAAGGCACTGCAGCAGCGAACAAGGCAGTACAACCGCGACGTGTCGACCCTATCACGTGACCATCTCACTATACCTGTTGACAATATCGACGCCTTGCGGGAGCTCATTAGGCTTGTTGTTAGAGAAGAGCTCCAGAAGCTTCAGGTGGCTCCGGCATCGGTACCGCGACTTGCTCTGGCTGAGGTCATCCGAGAGGAAATCAGGCAGGCAGTCCAAGTCCCAGAGCGAAGCGAGACACCACAGCCCGAGATACGGCAGCCACAGCCTCGCATGTCGTATGCGGAAGTTGCGCGAAGTTCGTTGTCGCCGACTTTTCACGGTGTGAGCGACGTGCCGGACTTCCATGGAGTGCGCGCCGTGGAACAAGCAACTGGCGACGTCAGGCCTCGCCGCACGCCATTCATGGCTGAAGCGCGACCACCCCGCAAGAGCGACGTATGGCGCACTGCAGACCGGAGGCCCTTGTGTTTTCATTGCGGTGAAGCCGACCACCTCTACAGGGCATGTCCTTACCGCCGAGCTGGGCTCCGTGGATTTTCACTGAACGCCCCGTGCCCACGAAATGGCGAACGCCCTCTAGAGATTGAAGCCTACCTCGCGGACGCCAGGACCTCGTTTGCCCCACGATTCCATGACACCCGGTCACCGTCACCCGCCCGAAACAGGTCTTCCAGCCCCCTCTTCACGCCGAGCGCAACAAGGCGTCGCTCACCCAGCCCTGCTTCCCGGGAAAACTGAGTCCAGCGACCTGCGGAGGTGAGGTCGCTGACGTTGCGAACGCTGAAGATCCTCCACTACGACGACCGCGATATGACGCAATTGAGACGCAGAGAAATCGGTGCAGTTCGGTGTCAGTATCTTGCGACGTGCCAGTTACCATAGATGACCACGAAGTCACGGCGTTAATCGACACGGGTGCGGACACGTCTGTCATCAGCCAGAATCTCGCACGTATGCTGAACAAAGTTTCGACGCAATGGGCCGGAACTCAGATTCGTACTGCGGGAGGGCACCTCTTAACCCCAATGGGCCGGTGCACGGCACGAGTCAACATTCGAGGCTTCACGTACATCGGCGACTTCGTCATTCTTCCTGAATGTTCAAAGGACCTTATACTCGGCATGGATTTCCTTCAGGCGAACGGCGCTATCATCGACCTGCAAGAGTCTAGAGTCAGTTTCGCTACTACGCAAGCCATAGCGCACAGTAATGACAACGACCGTGACATCGCGCTACGCGTTGCAGACGATCACGTCACGTTGCCACCCAAGAGCAGTGTGCTTACCCTTGTCCGATGCGACATGGAGGACGTCGCCGAAGGAATTGCTGAGGCAAACATCCCCCTGCTTCTTGAGCGCCACATTTGCATAGCCAGAGGACTTCTTGAGGTGCAAAACAAATGTTCAGTCGTTTTGCTAACAAACTTTAGCAACGAGTATCGGCATGTACCACGAGGAACGACAATCGCATTTCTTCGAGAAATCATTCATGTTACTGACATTGGCACATTGGAAATCGCATCGTCTAGCAATCTGAGTTACCCAGCCTAAACGAACGGATTCACGTTAACGATACGCTGCCAAACCATCAGAAAGACCGACTACTGAGTCTCGTGAACGAGTTTGCCGACTGTTTTTCAACGTCGTCCAAAGTACGGCGTACGTCCATCACAAAGCACCGCATTATTACGGATGAATCCGCACGTCCTGTTCGCCAGCATCCTTACAGAGTGTCTCCAGTGGAAAGGGAAGCGATCAAGCAGCAGGTGAAAGAGATGCTCCAAGACGACGTGATCCAGCCGTCCACAAGCCCGTGGGCCTCCCCTGTAGTGTTAGTCAGAAAGAAAGACAACACGTTACGCTTCTGTGTAGATTACAGAAAGTTGAACCGTGTCACCAAGCGCGATGTTTATCCACTGCCACGCATCGACGACGCATTGGATCGTCTACAACATGCCAAGTTCTTTTCTTCGTTGGATCTTAAATCCGGATATTGGCAAATCGAAGTTGATGAACAGGATCGTGAAAAAACAGCGTTTGTGACACCTGACGGCCTTTATGAGTTCAAAGTTCTTCCCTTCGGTCTCTGTTCCGCACCTGCCACCTTTCAGCGGATGATGGATACCGTGCTTGCTGAACTCAAATGGCAAACCTGCCTCGTATACTTGGACGACGTCGTCGTGTTCTCGAGCACGTTCGACGAGCACCTCGCACGACTCGAGAGCGTCCTCGCTGCGATCCGTACTGCCGACCTCACCATCAAGCCCGAAAAATGCTACTTTGGGTTCCAAGAGCTCAAATTTCTCGGCCATGTCGTTGGTCCTCAAGGCGTCCGACCAGACCCCGACAAGTTAGCTGCCGTCGCCGAGTTTTCACCACCCACAGACAAGAAGGCTGTCCAACGCTTCCTTGGTTTGTGCGCCTATTATAGACGCTTTGTCGAGGGATTCTCGACAATTGCTGAGCCTCTCACACGGCTTACACGCGACGATGTGCCATTCATTTGGGCGGACGAGCAGCAGCAGTCGTTCAATGAATTGCGCCAGCGTTTGCAAGCTGCCCCAATACTTGCTCATTTCGACGAAGACGCAGACACAGAAATCCATACTGACGCCAGCAATGCGGGTCTCGGCGCAGTTCTTGTGCAGTGGCAAGATGGTGCGGAACGTACTATTGCTTATGCAAGCCGCAGTCTCACCAAGGCTGAGAAAAACTACTCAACCACTGAAAAAGAATGCTTAGCGGTTGTGTGGGCAATTAGTAAATTCCGACCCTACTTGTACGGTAGACCCTTTAAGGCTGTCAGCGATCACCACGCCTTGTGCTGGCTTGCCAACCTCAAGGATCCTTCAGGCAGACTAGCCCGTTGGAGCCTGCGCTTACAAGAGTACGACGTTACCGTTGTCTACCGATCTGGAAGGAAGCACAGTGACGCTGACTGTTTGTCCCGCGCACCGCTCCCTACGACATCGTCGGACCCTGACTATGACTTGCCATTTGTCGGCGTTGTCGACGCCGTAAAGATGGCTGAGCACCAGTGCGCTGACCCTGAGCTGCTGCCGCTGATCGAGCACCTTCAAGGAGTTGAAGGTGTTTTACCTCGCTCGCTCGTGCGCGGCTTATCATCGTACTGTTTGCGCAACAACGTCCTTTACAGGAAAAACTGCGGAAGCGGTCCAAATACGTACCTCCTTGTCGTGCCGTCGGCGCTGCGCCAAGACATTTTGCAAGCCTGCCATGATGAGCCATGCGCGGGACACCTGGGATTCGCTAAGACATTAGCAAGGATACGACAGAAGTATTACTGGCCCCGGCTTTTTTCTTCTGTTCAACGCTACGTGAAGACCTGCCGCGATTGTCAGCGCCGCAAGAAACCGCCCTTTAAACCGGCTGGCTTTCTCCACCCTGTGGACCCTCCTCAAGCACCGTTCCAACAAATAGGAATGGATCTACTTGGGCCATTCCCAGTGACCTCTTCGCGCAACAGATGGGTAGTCGTCGCTACCGACTACTTAACCCGGTACGCCGAAACCAAAGCTATTCCGCAAGCAAACTCGTATGAAGTGGCCAAGTTCTTCGTTCACCACATCGTCCTGCGACATGGTGCGCCTTCTGCTGTCATCACGGATCGCGGTACAGCATTTACAGCCGAACTTATGCAGGACGTTCTCCAGCTAACACATAGCTCTCACCGCAAGAGCACTGCCTATCACCCTCAAACCAATGGATTAACGGAACGTCTGAACAGAACGCTGGCTGATATGCTCTCCATGTATGTCGACGTAGAGCACAAAATGTGGGACGAGATTTTACCCTATGTCACCTTCGCGTATAACACTGCTGTACAAGAGACTACACAGTTTACGCCGTTCGAACTTGTATACGGGCGCCACGTCACGTCAACACTTGACGCCATGCTACCTGTGGATGATATTAGCCCGACCAGCGAACACGTGGAAGAGTTCGTACAAAGAGCCGAAGAAGCCCGCCAGCTTGCTCGACATCGTATCCGGAGCCAACAGCATACCGACACCCTTCGATACAACCAGGGTCGCCGCGACGTCCATTACAATACCGGCGACTGCGTGTGGGTCTGGACGCCCATCCGTCGCCGTGGACTCTCGGAAAAGTTGCTCCGCCGGTATTTCGGTCCCTACAAGGTTACACGCCGCCTCAGCGACGTCACTTACGAAGTCGTCCCCTGCAGTTCCGACCCCCGTTCGCTCCGTCGTCGTCCTCGCGCTGAAGTTGTTCATGTAGTACGCATGAAACCATACCATGCGCGTACGTGAACGCCCAGATGCACCTGAGGAACTCCATTTCTTGTCATGGCTGACAGAACTTTTTGACGCGACCGAGACGGTCGCTTTTCGCACGGGGGGCAATTGACACAATGATGTGGGGCTCACGCACAGCGGGACGGCGCGCGCAAAGGTCGGCGCCGTGAAAGACGACGAAGCGCGTAGGCTGCACGTTCTTCTTCTGGCCCGCCATTGAAGAGAAGCATCTATTTTTCAAGACTCCGTCTTCGATCTACGTTACAATATCGAAACTGGTGTTATCCGCAGGATTAGTTCCAAATGAACATGCCTTGCTAACTCATCCAAACTAATTAGTTCAAAGTTAATTAGTAAAATTTTTCTAATTATTCGGCTTTGCATTTCGATTTCTCGTGCCAGTTATGTACGTCTCTGGTTAATCCTGCTCTAAGTGTACAATTGTGCCATCTGCCAGAAGCGATTTCTATGCCTGTAAACATTGAAATACTGTTAATGTTAACATTAAATAATTCGGTAAGATCACAAAGTTACATTAACATTATACTGAAAAAAATCTTGTACACTTATGAAGCACACAAAAAAGAGGGTACGGTTTCTTAGAGAATCAGAGGTAAGGAGACTCAGGCAGGAAGCTTTGCGCAAATATCTTGAATTGCGCCAATGCAAGCACCTAAGATACCGTAATGGGCAAAGAAGTGGCGCGATCCGATTTTTTTTTCTTTTCTGCGCCATTCTGTCATACATTGATTAACGCGCGCGAGTACTCGCGTAATCTGCCTTCTTCACACGCAGGACAAGTAGCGTCGCCAATGACAAATAAAGGAAGAAGAAAGAAAGAGAGGAGAGAGAAAGAAAAACGCGACTTCGTAATGAACGTGCGCAGCTGCGAAGTCACGGGGTTACGTAAACGCGGATCTTTTCCCCCAATTTCTCGCTTTTTGCTTTCTTTGTCAGCTTTTTTTTTTTTTTTTTTTTTGTCCCGGTGACTCTGCTGACTCTGCTCGCGCGAACGCGGATAAACACTTACCCCACCTCAGAACCGTGTAAATCGAAGTCCCTGCCGTACGTCTGACCTACATCGCTCACTAACCGCCCACTCGCATATAGGCGAACAAACGTGCACCTTTTCTTGCCACCTTCGAGATTTGCTCGGGACTGAGAGAACGGCGGATAACCAGCTTCTTTATGGGTGTTTCTTCTCTTTTTTTTTTTTTAATTTCATCGGTGGAAACCAGCTTACAGCTTATACTCCTGCGCTAGACTCTTTCGGCACAATCGAGGCCTTCTCGTAAACGTTCATCGCTTCTTGTTTTATGCCATAGCCAGGATATGTGTTCACGGTTGACCTGGAAGGAACCTGGACCCCCTGAGGAGTGCTGCTCAAGTACCTGCGTCAAGAGGAGGCTATGCAGCGTGAAAAATCGATGCGGCGTGAGAGTGGTGCCGAAATTGAAGAGTGGCTCCCGCTAAAGCCGGAAGCTGATGAGCGTCACTTACCCCTTCTGCTGTCACTTTTACGGTATTCGTGGCGGTCGGCTGGCGTAGAGCATCCCTCAACACGAACGGTGAAGGGTTATATAAGTAAACCCGTTGTCTGCCAAACTAGAACGGAAAAGAAAACGCAAGCCTGCCAGAAATAATTACGGGTACTGCAATAAGCACCGGTCTTTACAACGGTTTAGTGGGACGTAAATGGCAGGATTTCTGCTTTTGAGCCGCCAAGTTATACAGCATAGTTTCACGTTGTATATGTCGAATTACACGAGGTGTTACAGTCGAGGCGTGAATAGGAGGGGAGATAATTTATTAGACGAGAGAGGGACAGGTCGGCCTGAGCTATTACGCTCTGGCCTGCCTCCCTGTGTTGAGGGAAAGGGAGAGGGGAGAGAAAAGAGTGTGGAAATATGATCACGAGGACAGGAACGGGGGATGCGCGTGGCGCAATAACCACAAAACACGCCGGTTTTACTTAAATTCTCGGGTCTAGTCCGGTGTTCGGAAAATAGTCCATACCAACCCCTGTAGCTACACTGCGGTCATACACTGCGGCAAAAATTGTTGGAGGCGTGTAAAGCCTGACTATAGGCAAGGCACGTAACAACTGAACAAGGCAGCGCTCCTTGTAGACAAGGAGTGCATCGGGTAACCACTGCTCCGTCGTAAAGAAGGCTTGCTAATGTGGCGTAATTGCTTTTCGTGCTCATAGCGAAGGAAGTAAAGGACTGAGAACGAGAAATTTTCTCACATGAATCCGTACCAACTAGGCAAGCTTTCCGTCGCTCTAAGACACGAAAATGGAAGCCGGACAGAAAAATATGCGTCACTTGAGGGTTTGGTGTTTTATTGATGTTATAAAATCATAACACGGTCATCCTCCCTTCATGATACAAGTGTCACAGCTAGAAGTTCCCCGGTTTGTTCTTTCGTTTACATTGATTATCAGGTTCTTCGGCAGTTACTTAACTAAACTGGTGCCCCATTACCGGCACATTCACTCTTCTAGCTCAGAAATGAGATACACGACACGCAAGTTCCCTTTACAGCGAAGCTTCCTTTGTCTCTTTCCCGGGGTGTGACGTTCGTCGCCATTTCCTCACCGGAGCTATGTGTGGACCTATATAAACAACTTGAGGCACGGGGTATGTGCCCGGATAGACAACTTCCTGTTGGCTGACGTCTGGCATAGCACTTTGGTCCCTAGGCATGGGTCCTAGGCATGTGTTCGGTGTGCCCGAACATAGAGTGTGTTCCGGTAGCTATGCGCCCATCCTCGGCACATCACTTTGTGTGCCTGCTAGGGCTACGAAGGCTAAAATGTATTTAAATGTACATCGTACTTCGCTGTGCCGTACACCTCTCATTAACATTATTCCGACAGGTATCATACATTGCTTTCGGGCTCGTGGCTCAGCGTTATTGTTACCGTTATTTTGGAGGATTTCACGTGTCAAAACCACGATATGATTATGAGGCACGCCGTAGGGGGGGAGGGGGACTCCGGTTTAATATTGACCTCCCGGGGACTGTTTAACGTGCCCTCGGGCGTTCTTGCATTTCGCCTTCGTCGAAAGGCGGCCGCCGCGGTCGGGATTTGATCCCGCGACCTTGTGCTTAGCGGCGAGACACCATAGCCGCTAAGCCAGCACAGCGGATATGACCCAGACAGCTAATATCTACAGGCAATGAGGCTGCGCTTGTGTCATCCAACACTCTGCTATCTCCACAACTCAAGCAAGGTTCGTGTTATTTAGATTCGAGCGCAACGTTGGATCTCGTGCGTGTGTTTTTAATAATACTTATACATGACTACGGTAGCAGAAGTAAAAAAAAAAAGATGCATGAGCCCACTACTTAGCGAGTTTATTATTTTAAATAATACAGCTTCTATTATTTACTAATAATAATAGCATACAAAGTGAGCCTATTACGCTCCCTAATAAATACGACGCACTTCGGTACTGACTTTAAGTCACGCAACTTGAACCGTAACAAGTGACGTGACTTAAACCGTAGGCTGAGACGTCACTTAAACCCCCTTGCCCATCTATCAGGGTGAGGGGGGGGGGGGGGTCAACCTGTTCTTCTCGCTTTCTGTTCACCATGTTTAGACGACAGTTAATACCCATGTTCTTATTTAATTCCACATACCGTATTTGCATGGATATAGCTCGACCTTTCCGGTTTTCTTCTTCCTCGAAATTTCTAGCACCAAAAGGTGCCTGGCGTTATATTCGGCTTCGTGACGCCGGTATTACGCTGTGTGTTTCTTTATTTTTTTCTGGCATTTCAAACGCAGTGGCGCGACGCCACTGCGTTTTTCGTGCCATCTTTCTTCTGAGTTAGGACGATGTTAGTGTCGCATCAATGCAGTTACCTGTGTATTATTCGCCACCTTGAGTATGGCGATGGGCGGTGTTGTGCGGGCGTGTCGAGCGAGCGCTCTTCGAAGTCGCGCGGTTCATCTTCGCACAATCCGTGAAAGTCTTTGACATGTTCGATTGTGCTGTGGGCAATTCTGAATTAGAGCTGCATGCGCGACGACACCGTTCTCGCCGACAGCGACAATGACGTCAGCAGTGACATTGAGCAAATTTTGCATGGGCTCGTTCTTTCACTTTATTTTGCGACGGCATGCAGTTCGCAGTAATGATGAATAAAGCGCCTTGCGGGCATCCAATTTTATAATTCCTTTCCTGTTTTATGTGGAATCACTTCGCCTTATAAACATAATATATGTTTATTTTTTGAGGGACCGAAAGTCCCCCCTTCGCGTTATAGTCGTGGTCACGTTATTTACTGCAAACACGGTATCTTGAGAGCCCGTGTCATTGCTTATATAGTTTTTTATGATGTTTCAAGTGCATTAAACTTAACTCCATCACCGTGGCCAGGACGAAGACGCAGGCGAAAGACACAAGTGCAGAACTATCATGTATACATTTATAGCGGAAAATTGTTTAATATCTGCATGGTATTGTCCTTGAGCATGTGAGGCCACGAAGTGAATATGCTAACATAAAGCAGTTACAATCAGTTTTAGAAAAGAAGCAAGGTAATAAAAAAAAAAGAAACCAATGAGGCATGCGACTGTCGCCTAATGGCATGCAATGAAAAAGATACACCTTTCTATCGGATAGCTGTTGAGCGCTGGCTGACAGAACTTGGGCAATAGCCTTTTGAATATACAGCACACTTCAGGCATTCACTTAGACGTCCTATTATAGATGCCTCTTGTTTTGGTTTATGGTAGTGAGCACATCTGGTAAGCCAGAAAAGTAGTCACGGTTTTCCTTCATTTCTTGGCACAGTTGGCTGCGACTGATTTGTTTGAATTCAAGGAGTGCGCATGATACATAAACAGAATACCCAATAGCCCTAATCGTCAAATAGCAAACAAAGAAGTAACTTTTGAAACAGTAACAAGCCCAACGCATTCCTCCTTCCCACTTGCCTATCTTCGCCGGGAATACAATGCCGCCGTCTAGCAGTTTTCCAAGCACACACTTGCACATTTGTGTTAATTATGACAGCTATTGCGATACTTTGCTGGCTCTTAGTGCTACTGACAAGTTGAAAGCCCGGTCGAATGAAATCCATACATATGTACGACAGTACCTGATTCGGCAACAATGACAACTACAAATAGAACGCCCATAAGACATTCAGATTGAGCTTAGAACGACTTTGTTTTTCTTAAGCCCACCGACTATGTCAGCCGCCCGTCTACGAATCGACCACGCTGGAAGGACCGACCATGCCTGACGATGCCGAAAGGTTATCGACTCCCAACTACACGCACGGTGGTTCAGTCTAACACAATGCATAAGGGTATTCGGAAGCAAAGTACACGTGCTGACGCGACGCAGCTTCTCACGCACTGAACAAATGCATGCAGGAAAGCAAACGACGAGCGGCCGCCAAGCATCAAGCGTATAAGTGGCCAGAAATGGAGAGCACGGAAGAACGCGACGGCCACAGCAATGATCGCGGCTAGAGTCTTGTCGTTTTCGACGCAGACGCCGGTAGACGTGGGAAAATATAGTCTGAGACACAACGCGGTGCGGCGCTGCGATCGACCGCAGAGGGCGTGACGAGCGCATGCAGTGCTGCTCGCCTACATGAGGAGCGATCGAACGAGTGAGCGAACATTAAAAAAAAAAAAAAAAAAAAAAAACAGTGCCACGCCCGATAACAAAGTTGGACCACGTCTTTGCGACAAAGGCTCGAGCAGAAGAACAGCAGACGTTGAGAGAGCAATGTACCTTTCAACGTTGAAGCTAGGATGTGCGCCGATGCAAACAACAAGCGCCGCAGAAGACAAGAAATATGGTTATGTTTGTAGCAGAAGCAGGTGACATTGTGATCACAGGTGGTGCACAGAAACGTGCGGCAAGTTGCAGCAGCAGAAAGTGGGTGCTCGTGAGAAGGGACTTTTGAAAGGCACAACTCGTCCCTTCCAAAAGGACGCCGCCGTCACGACGTCCAGTCAAAACCGGGTGGTCTCGAGCTGGAACCAGTCGATCAACGATTATTTTTGCGCATATAGATCACTGGAGGGAGTCTTATTTAGTAGATACAACGTCCGAGACGTCTGTGTAGCCTTGACGGGAACAATGCCACAAATTCGAAGGGGGAAAATTGTATCACAAGTACGACCGACAGACCCTAAGCCTAAAGCTGAACGAGTGCTATAGCAAACAAATAAACAAATATTTAATTACTAGTAAAGGAGAAGACGGGACACTCAAGCCTCCCGTAGCTATAAATCAGCGTGACAGATAGCATGCAGCTATGAGCAATTTCTGGCACGGCCTCGAATCGTAAGCAAGACGTTTCGAAGCGCTAATGTTTTTCTACACTACTCGACGAGCTCTATAGACTCCCTGCCATATAGCTTTCTGTCCAGTTTTCACACCCTATAGAAAGTTACATTGCGTAAAACTTGCACAGTCGTTCTGATCACCTCTCGGGGTTTCTTAAATTCATCTCAGATTTAGTCATCCTTTGTAGAATACTTCAATTAAAAAGTTGGCTGGAGATGCGTGTACTCCGACGCTCATCTCTCTCTAAAATTGTTGCCTGCATGCGGTTCTTCTTGCGGCTTATATTCGTGCCAACACCGACAAGGACGAGAATTCGGACGCGACAGTATATATATATATATATATATATATATATATATATATGCGATACACATCAATTATGAGCCAGACCGATGTCACCCTATCGGACATCCTCCTCACGACGTTCGTGATGCCCGGGAACGTGCACGTGGAGTGCCCCAAAGGCCTGACCGCTCCTCTATACGCCGACGTAAACAACAAAAAAGCGATGGAGAGCAGGCAAAAATCAAGCATCACCTCAACGCAGCGTACGCGCCTAAACGCACGCGTTTAAACGCACGCGCAGGCAGCAACAGCCCCGATGAAAAAAAAAACAAAAAGAACAAAAACGAGCCGCTACTTGTCCATACCGAACGCAACCCGGTGAGCGCGTGTACGCCAGAGAGACAGACGCACGGGACGAGAAAGGAGAGCCGATGGGCGAGCGAAGAGTAAGAAATAAAAAGAAACCTCGACCTCTGAAGGTGAACGTCGGAAGGAAGACAGGCGCCCGGTGGCCGAGTGAGGGTTTTCTGGCGGCGAGACGAGACCGCGGCGAAAGTGAACAACGAGGAATGGGAGAGAGCAGTGAAGAGAGAGAGAGAGAGAGTGCGTAGCGTCAACTCCGGAGGAAGAAGAAAGCGAAACAGAGGGAGAGAAGGAGGAGGAGGAGGCAGCGTACACACGCCCCGAACGACGACAAAGGCAAGAAGAAGATGCGCGCATCCCGGTACTCTTCTTCTTCCTCTTCTCCGATTCCTCCTCCCCCGATCAGAGAGCACGCGATGCAGTCACGACGGCGCGGCCGTATAAAAGGCGCCCACCGACTGCCGCTGTCGCTCAACGCGAGAGTGTCCAGTGAAAGTCGTCGTCCACTCACCGGAGGTCTACCTGTTCTTCGCATAACCCCCCCGCTATAAGTCCCCATATCGCACGTCGCGAGCCATTCGAACCCAGTTGTTGGTGGTGTTTGCATCCGGACGTCCCGTCGATACACCTTCAACCCGGCAACGGACTTAGTGTGACTTCCGAAGACGTCGGTGAAAAACGAGGGGAAAAAAAAAAGCAGCAAAAGGTGCGGACCTACTGCGTTGTTGTGGCTTACGCATCTTCCGCGCGGTCAGGCTTTTTCTGGCCTTTTGTGAGCATCGGGACACCTCAGATCGCAGTGGTTCGAGACCTGACCAATTGGCTCGGCCCATCGGCGTTCACCCTTCTTTGTCAAGTATCCGTGAGTAGCGCTGGCGCCGATGTGAGAGGTGTAGGTTTTTTGATAGCCGGCTCTGAAGTGGCCCGTATTCCCATTTGTTCTTCACTTAATAGTAAAAGGGGGATAGGCTTGTCTGAAACTAGATAGCTCCTGATGACGAGTTCCCTTCTTTTTCTCAATATTTTAATGGCTATTCTGCTAAAGTGGGTTTAACAGGAGCGCCCTTAGATAACGAGCATCATGTAGAAATATCGTATGACATCATCCAAAGCGCGGGTAAATACAGCCGATATAGTTGAGTTCCGATTAAGCGCTTCTTTTCCTGTGACAATGTTGTGGATCAACGAAGTAGTCTTTTTCTTCTTTTTTTTTCTGGTTGACAACTCTGATGGCCCACGTATCGTAGTTAGCTGGGAATGTCGCTCTCATTTCTCACTGCATGTTATCCTCGACAACAAACACCAGATTGCTGGACATATTTTAGTAATAACCATGTCAGTTAAAAAATAATGTGTGTGCCCCGGAATCCATTTAGTCATGAGTATGTGCAGCTACACTAATTTGGCATCCCTAATGAATTATTGGGCCCAACGCACCACGCAACGCACCGCAAGATGAGTAGGCGAGGAGTGGGCGTGGCGAAACGTTGTCGTGGAATATCTTGAGTGTTCAAACTGTCGCTGATTGGTCATCTTTCAGAATTGGCGCTTGCGTTAATATCGAATGTCCCCTGCACTGGTTCTCCCTGCATAGTCGGGGGCACGCCTAGTTCATAGCGCGCCTTTCCATCTACTCCGCCAGAGAAATGGAAACTGCCGTTAGTATAAGGCCGAAAATAATATTTCAATGAGATGGCTGCATAAAAAAAAAAATCCTCCATGCATTTTGTATTGCAAGAAGTGCTCTTTCAGCATCACATATGTACAGTGCTCAGCGATTGACACGCGATCTTAGACAGCATGGCGGACGCCGCTTGTTGCGCCTCTGGTGATCGCTGGGTGATCGCAGAGGGGGCCGAAAGCAGTTACGGTGCATCAGAAAGCTTCTCGCTTTCATGTGACACCAAAAAAAAAAAAGAAAAACATAATCTCAGTGTCATCAGCGCCCACTGGTGGCGCAAAAAAGTTCCAGCCGCCATGTTGTCCGAGATTCGCGTTTCAATCGCTGAGCACTGTACGTAAATGGTTAAGCGACGATGTCCACGCATTTCGACGAGTATACGATCTGCTGTATGAGCAGTCAGTAATTCTCCCAGAGCTTATCGCCACAGGGAGTGCGCGCCCATTACTATACTACAACAACGCCTGGCGAAATGATAACACGGGTATTCAGTGTTTGCACTAAGTGACGAGCAATTGCGCAGAAAAAAGCAGAACTTAATCATATCCAACGCAAGCCGCCTAGAAATGGTATGTATAGGAGTCAAAAGATTACGGACCGCAGGATCTGAGAACGCAAAAAATTAATATTTCCGCAGCCTCTACATGCTGCCTGGCATTTGAACTTCCGGTCTCGACTAGTATATGTGTGCGAACAGCAAAGCGTTGCATGGTTTTACTAGCTACAGTCAGAAACTCCTCTAAAATTCAACATTTTCTCGGATATCGTTGTCCGTAAACTTTCGACGTAAACCACTACACTCTGTGGTTTCGCATCGATAAGTTCAAAGATAAATTTGTAGACGATGTCCCTAGGCCTCAATGGACGTTTTATTTTATGTTTTGTTTCTCTGCGATATCAGCATTTTGGATATATCTGCTAAGCGCTGTCTGCGATAATGGGGGTTACGTTCGCAGACTACCAGTTATGATCTTTACTATGGTCCTTGTTGAACGGCTAGAAATGGCATTTACCTGATTTGCTAGGTCTTTTGAACGTCGGCTGCATTTCCGATAGAATGTCGGCTGATTCTTGCAGTAAGAGACCCACCACCACTGGCTATCAACTGTGTTCTATACCCAGTGAAACGTATTTGCAGATAGGAAGCGGCTGAGCGGGGGGATGGGCAGTGGAGAATGGGCGAGGTTAAGTTACATATGTTGGTGGCATCACGTTCCACGAATCTGTTCAAAATGTATGATAAGTTGATAACTACGAACTAACCGGCTCGCATGAAGACACCGTTGTGATTTAGAAGAGAGAACGAATGGTGTCACAATGCCCACGTCGCCAGTCATATACGAGCAGTCATCCACTTCGTTCTATACTGTACGAATATCGACACGGCTAACCATATTATTTTTGTTATCTATCTTCGGTATGTTCATTTTGTCGCGCTTCCTAAAGCAAAACTGCTATTAAGACACGTCCACCTACCATTTTTCCTACTCCCAATCTCCTTTCCCCTTCCCGGGGTGCATGCTCCCTCAACCGGATGCTCCCTACTCCTGAATTTCCCTTTCGTAGTTTCTCCCTCTGCTCACTCTCTAAACTCCAATTCTCCCTCGCCCTCTCATCTATCTATCTATCTATCTATCTATCTATCTATCTATCTATCTATCTATCTATCTATCTATCTATCTATCTATCTATCTATCTATCTATCTATCTATCTATCTATCTATCTATCTATCTATCTATCTATCTATCTATCTATCTATCTATCTATCTATCTATCTATCTATCTATCTATCTGCATGTGAACCTGTGTTCCCTTGTAACCTAGCTCCGTTGATTGGTATCATTGAACGTTTCGGCAAGAATAGGACAACCGGAGAGAATATAGTGAGCAGTAGTTAAATTCTCTTATTTCCAACTACAGTCGTTAAGGATATTACAGTTGAGCCGACAAGAGCCTGCATTCCATCTAATTCAATGACAGGCGCGTGCAAACATTAGGCAACAATGTCACGGTGCGGTTTTTTTTTTTTTTTTTCTGCTATTGCAAAATCAGCTTGCTTAGCCTACGTGGCAGCTTACTGGGCAGGAGATAACCCAGGATCGACGCTAGCGTGCGAAGGCAAGTTCCACAGGGTTTGCTTTTTTTCTGTCAGATAACCAGCCATGCAAGGTCCTATCAGCTTCGAAATTGTCGGATTCTGAAGCGTGGTGGCGAACAGTACTTCCTCTTGTACCTTCTTTCTTGCAATCGCCCTTAGCTCTCGCCTTAATGTAACTGCAAAAGGGATACAGACTGAACGGCATGGCAGTGTCTATCCTGCACATATTCCTGTAGCAGGATTATACGTTGATCACCGACGCACCACAAAAAGGTTCACCAGTAGTTAAACGAAGTCACTGGCCGTTGCGTCAAAAAAAGCACTGCATGGGTGTTCGACTGAGACGCGGTAGAAGAGTGCGCCGCCCTGCTCACGGCCACTTGAAGTAACAGAAGGAATTATTCTAAAGCATTTATTCGTAACCGAACACGCACGCGGAAAGCATATACATTACTGCATATTTTGTGATTGATATCAGAACACGTCTAAAGAAACGAGCTCACGATTTTCGGAATACCGTTCATCTGCTGGCGCTGCAAGTGTTAGGACAACAGGCGGAAACACGTGGAGTGGTGGCATACGATGCGCCTCAGGCCACTGACCCGCCATTTCATAACCTTTAGCTCTCCGCCGTGCACCGAACACGATCGTGTCCGCCGAAAACAATGCCGGAAGAACTGCGCTAATGCTATTAGCGCGGGCAAACCTCACTCTCGAATTAGCCCGGGCATACAAATTCCACTGACCCCTCGAGCGGGCGCCTTCGGGTGACCGCCCCCCCGTGCACGACCTCTGCGACTCCGGAAGGGACGCGGCCAGTAGCATCACAGTTGAAGACTCTCCGCCGGACGGCGTTACGATGCACGCAGGCCACACAGCTTGCTGACTCTCTATCCACCCCCGCCCCTCTTCACAGTGATCTCGATGTTCAACCAGTCCTCGCTATTAGGCGCCCGACTACGATTCAAAGTGGTTCCGTCAGCTACGCCACCGCGCCGTAATGCAGCCATCAGGAATACGTATACAAGTAGCCAGCTGTATCAAAGCTAAGGACAGGGCGAGCACCCGCCGCATTGGAATTCACGGCACGGCCCTGGGCGAGACGCCGCTGAAAGGAACAAACGCCCATTACACCCAGGAGGGTGAAGCACGGTGCCTCACCTATGACCGAATAGAAAAGAACAAAAAAAAAAACGAAAAGTTAAAAGAAGGAAGCCCCATTCACTGGGAGAGCCGATCGAGAAGAAGCCGCATCGTTTTGCGCTGCGGTGAAACAACAAGGAAGTGGACCGACGCTGCGCCTCGAACGGCCGGCGCGGATGTGCCCGTGTCCTCACGAATTTTGAGGAGCGACGAGTGGGCACGGGGGTGGTAGGCCAATGGCGTGTCCGGTTCGGCTTCGGTCGCCCGCCTCCGCCCTGCGGCTCTTCCTGCGACCGGGTGCCACTCGAGAGATTCGGGTTCGTCGTTGTGGTAGAGAGAGAGAAAAAAAAAAACGAGACCGTCACGTGAAATCGAGCGATCGAAAAGAGAATGATGGACGTGGTGGCAATGAATGCTACCCGGAAGATTCACGTATAGAGTACACGTTTCGCCATGGCGACGGCGTGTGAGACGCGAACAGAGGAAAGGGTTTGAGACGCTATGACGAATGCTATGACAGATTCATGAGAGAGAGAGAGAGAAGGAGCAAGAGAGAGAGGGAGAGCTAACACTGCTGTGTTGCCGCAACTGGACAGAACGGCGTTCGCAAGTATCGCTTAGTGGCCGCAGCGAATCACACGAAAGGTACACGTTCTCGCCCGCGAGGCAAAATATGTGTCGAAGTACACACACACAGAATGGAGTGTCGTCACGAAGGTGCGCCGGCTGCTGCTGTTATGTTCCGTAAAATCAAAAGAGAAGCTGAGAAAATTTGGCACAGTTTACAAGGTTGAATGTTTTTCGGGAAGAAGATTAATATACAAAGTCAAATCTTTGAAAGTTACTTCTAAAAAATTGTTGTTCACAGCGGCGAATGGTGAAGACATGTTAACGTAGTGATCGCTCTTTTTTCACCCGGTCGTAAGAAAAAGAAAAATCAGAAGTTTATTTTGTCACAGCCGTATAAAGCGGAATTGTTACAGTACATTGCTTTCTGAGAACACGGGCAATGTATGGGATGTACCACTTCATTTCAGGCTACATGCTGATAGGCTAAAAAAAAAGTTGCCTGACGTCTGTAGTTTCCCAGCTTTTGCTCGTGGTTCTTCACAGGCGCGTATGCACTTATTGCCTGGATAGGCAACTGGTACGTAGGATGATAAATAAAGAATGGTGAATGAAATGGATCGTTACAAGACAAGGCGTCAGGTGTCCGCCCCGAGTGAGACAGAACATGTTTTTATAGTGGCCCTAGGGTGCCCTGGCCAGTTACAGCCTCCCCTCTTTACTTTCTCTCTACGGAAAACCGGGAACGTGGATGGGAGCAGTGACGATAATGACGCCAGCTTGTGACATTTGAGATCAGCCAGCGTCAGCATTTTGTAACGGTCCAGTCTGTTCACTCTTCCTCAATGGTTTGGATAGGACTTCGCCGCCTTGCTGTTATAGCCTGGCTCTACTGTTTGGTGCGAAGTATAAGAAATGTTTGTTTTTTTAAATACACGGATCTTTACAAAGCCGCTCCTGTGGCCATACCTTGCCCCGATTCATTTCACTTTGTATTTATTTTGCCCTTCGTCATTGGTTCGGACGCCACCGGGCCACTTTTATCGCCTGAATCGTCCACTTCACGCGAGAGATGATAACTTGGAAAATTGGAAAAGGAAATTGATATTTACAAAATAGGACCCACCCCAGAGGAGGTTTTCGCGGAATATGCTCTGAGCAGGTGACCCTGTTTGAGCCTAAACGAGAAAGCCTTACGACGCTTGCACGTATTCAGGCTACCGTGAGCAGTGTGGCATAGTGAACCGTACACATCGAAGCGAAGTGTGGATCAGAAAACAGCCGGTGGCAGGGTGAGAATGAAACGGTATGGCTCTTCACCCTGCGCTTATATTTAAACACGGCGCGAGTGCGTCTTTCACGCGGCGTGATTGACGACTTCTTTCGCAGGCTGCTCGGTTCTCAAGAGCGCTGCTGACGTGCTTTGTTTCCCACCGTGTCTTACGCACTGTCAGGGACCCGAAGCGTTCTATTCTATTTTTCGTCCCATGTCGGAAGCGTTCGCTCAAAGGACTCGCCAACGACAAGCGTTGTTGGGAAGCATCCAGGAAGCAGCTGCTTTGCTTGCTGAACGGCTTTGCGAGACACGCAGCGTTCAGATTACGCAACCTCTTTTTTTTTTTTTTTAATTCACGTGTCGCCGTTCCTGGCTTCGGCAGGTGGTTTACAACAGGTGTTCACGCCCATGTTCATCTCAAGTTTTCTTTTCCAATTATTGAAGGAGCGGCGGAAAGTAATTAGTGCCAAGCACCAAACTAGGCGTGAGCGGCAAACGAGCCTATTGAATGAAGTACACGTGCATACGACAGAATCCTTGAGGATATTTCGAAATTTACGGGCCCATAAGCGGGCCTGTATGCACTAGTATATCGGTCGTATTTAACGATCGATCGCCATGGACAGGATAACTTATTAGCTGTGTCTTCATTTTAGCAGAATTATCGCTAGATCTAGCGGATTTCAGGGTTTCTTGTCAGCGATAATACACCTTCAGCGGCTAGCTATACCGGCTAGCTATACCGGCTAGCTATACCGTGACGTAGAACGAAATTAATCTTAGGTTATTGTCAGCTCGCTCACGAGGATACTTGGCAGATTCTAGCGCAGGCTGTACCTTGCGAGGGGAATATTCCGCTTTCGCGCAAAGACAACAATTGTTAACAGTTCCTGCATATGGTAACGTATAAATTGCGATAAAATAATTGACTGCTCGTACAGCAGTTAACAGGTGCGTTCTATAGAGTTTAAAACATAGCCGAAAGATAGTCAATAAGCGTTTCTTTTTTTTTCTTAACGTAAACAAGTGTATCAGATCTCACTTAACTGCATTTGCAGCTTCACTGATACTGTAAATAATGCCTGGCTGGGGAATTGGTGGTGACAACGTAGGCCTTAAATATTCCTAAACTTGACATTTTGCCTCGTATTAATCATTCATAGCAAAGTTATTAGCTCATTCACAGGAATGCTTGGGGGATTTTAGCTCATTCATCACGCTTCTTTAAATGTAACTCTTCAAAGTTCGAATGGAAGACTTTTATATGAATCCACTGTAAGCCTTTCGGTTTTTGACTACGAAGCTGTTTCTCAGGAAATCATGCCTACTCAATTTAGTTGGAGGAGACGCACTTGACAGTTGGAGGATTTCCTCTAACGTATTTGGAAGTTGGAAACTAAAGGAACTGTCAGAGAACAAGCAATGGGCGCACTTCACTGTCGTGCCGACGTTTTGATAATAGGATTTCCTTATGTCCAGGCAACAAAAGTTATCCTTGGCAGGGTTTTACACTGACCCATCTCTGAGAAAAAAAAAAAAAACATATTTAGACTCTTGCGCAAGCGTGTACTTTCATAGTTGCCTTGAGAAAGGCATATTTTTCTCATCGGTATATTCCTCCTTTGGGCTCCTGCGGTGTCTTAATTTGTGCACTTCAGCTGTTGTGTTCATTGCTGCGTTCAAATAGATAAGATTGACAGGACACACACAAAACGTGCCTTGTCAGATAACCCACAGCTATGCACGTAACCATGTGAATTCCAGCCGCTGTTTATTCCATTGCGTGTGAAATTATCGATCTACAAGCGGTTATAGGCGCTTTCGTAGTGAAGTCTGTGCGTGTCCTGTTCGCATGTTCGACCGAGGAAACTTCCTCTATGAAGTCGCTTCCTTGTTGTCATAGTTGTCACACACAAGAAGGTTAGTACGCATGTGGATGTGTTATACACCTGCTTTGGAAAAAAAAGCTGTTCATTTATACATACCTTCTAATGGGCTTTAACTCTCACGGTTTTCAGAAGCACTGACGTTTACAGCATCTTCCGGTTTGTGATGGACTTGGCGCGGCTGTTCTGGTTGTACAAGGCTCCCACCCGAAGATAAACCCAGAGCAAGCCTGCTGCAGGGCAGCCCAGCATGTCGCTTACCTTTCTTTCGATGCGGCGCCAGTTGAGACGGTCGCCTAGAGCACACAACGCGCACAGTCCGATGAGCTAATTCCCCTCTCCGATGCAGACAGATTCGAAACGGGCTGTTTCAACAGGTGTGGAGGCAAAGCAAACGTCACGACTACCTGTCACGTTTGACGACCGCGAAACGAAGCGCGCTCTTCGATTGATTGAAGACGTTAAGGCATGAAAACAACGAAAGGACGGAACTTTCCTTAAATAACGCTGGCAAACCCATTCTTTCCGGTTGACGACGCGCAGGGCACGGATACGCCGTTCATCCCGCTCCGTAAGCCGTTTCCGCACGCATTGTCTGAACGACGGGGCTATTTGCCGTGGCCCTACAGTCATATAAACGATGCGTGGGCTGCTGCTGCTTACTGGGGGGCGTTTTCGACGAGCGTGCACCGCAGCTCGCACCGGAAGCTGGTAGGAAGCTTTCCTGACTGAGGCCGGCGTTGCTGTTTCTGTCTTTGTTTGACGCGCGGCAAATATGTGTCGCGCTTCGGTAATATTGCCTCCTCGATGACGTCTGCAATATTCACGCCGCCATTGCAAAGCAATCTTTCCAATTACAGATACCGTCCAGTGGAGTGCCTTCGAGTGACTTATCTAAACGCAGCGGTTTTATGGGTTGCCTAAAATGCAAGAGAAGTTCAACTGTCACGCGTTGCGAACAGTATAGGCTTACTTGAAAACGAAACAAAAATTAATTCTGGGGTTTTAGGTGCCAAAACCACGATATGATTATGAGACACGCAGTACAGGGGAGAGGGGGGGGGGCAGGGGGGGGGGGGGGGCTGCTGTCGAATTTCGACCACCTAGGGTTCTTTAACGTGCTACCACTGCATGGTACAGGGGAATTTTTGCATTTCGCCCTCATCGAAACTGACATGAAAACTTACTGTATTTTAGTACTTACTCTTAGTTCCTACCAAGTGAAACACTTTCTTAAGTGTGTTATAAAGCATTTATTTATTATCCTACTAAAGTACTTACTTTAGTACTTTAGTAAGACATGGAACTCGGCAGGCCATGTAATGCGTAGGGTAGATAACCGGTGGGCCATTAGAGTTACAGAATGGATGCCAAGAGAAGGGAAGCGCAGTCGAGGACGGCAGAAAACTATAGGTGGGATGATGGAGTTGAGACATTTGCAGGCGAAAGTTGGAATCAGCTAGCGCAAGACAGGGGTAAGTGGAGATCATCCTGCAGTCGACATAAAATATAGGCTGTGCGCTCATTTGGCTGGCCATGGCAATCACAACGCCTGGAACGGGACAAATACAGCTCGCTTTGGCGAACGTGACAACGCTGATCCGAGAAAACATCGATTTCCCCAAAGCAATAGTGAGCACCTTATCTAGTCGAAGTCGTTAGCATTGGTCTGCTGGTAGCCAAGGTTAGAGAGTGAGTGAGCGAGCGAGAGAGAGAGGGAAAGATAGAGGCAATTCGTTGCTACAGGACATGCACAAAATAGGGATGAATGCTTAATTTGACGCCTTTTGCTAACTTTTTGTTTTGTTTTGAGGTATGCCTTGCGGCAAGTTTACCACATAAAAAGGAATATATATATATATATATATATATATATATATATATATATATTTAAAAGCAGAGAGCCTGCGCCGGTGCGAAAGTACGTATTCGCCCACGCGCTATTCGGTAAGGAGGGGGCAAGGGAAGAGACAGAGGACAGGAGAAACTGAACAAGTATAAAACTAAAAGTTCACTAACACAACTTGATATCTTGATGTCATTTTCGACTCAGACCTCTCTACATATATCAGTCGTCTTGACCTCGCAGCTGGCTTTTTTAAAATAAGGTGTACATTAGAATCCGCCTAACCGCTACAGTTTTGAGAGGCAGCCAATTGATAAAAAATATCACAATTAAGGGAGAACTTGACGTGCCACTGATGGAGAGCACCATAAACCTATAGAGAAGCTGTCAATGCCCTGCATAGAAACACTTTCTAGAGCAACCGACCTAATAGTGCGGTTTCCGACAGTGCTAAATGTTGCGCACGTATTCTATCTTTCGCCTCCTCAGTGTCCTTTGAATTCGTATGAGCATACGAATTCAAAGGACACCGATCAGGATTATAGAAAATTCTTTGGAAGCAGTTCCTCGGTCAGCTCGTCGCGGAACCGAATAACCGGAATACAGTCCTGATACTACAAGACCGTCTGAGAGGGTTCCGACATTCCAACGTTATCCCGAGACATCCGCTTGCGCACGCATTTCCCTGTAGCTTATAAGAACCTTCACCTCTACGGATGTAGATTCTCGTGCGGTGAGCTTCCCCATATAACTCGATGACCCTCCCCCTTGATTTTGCTGCCTTATCGCCACTCCTCTAAAACGCAGCTTCAGACAGTTTACCGGTCTCTTCCATGAGCCAACACGATCGTTCTTCGAGTAACACGTGATCGGTCTCTCTTCGCTTTCACTGAAGTTTCCGTGTCTGCATTGAGTCTTAACAAAACCATGCAGTGGAATGAAACCCAAGACGCCGCTCGAATATCCACAGTTGGCGGCCGCGACTATATATCAAAAAACCCCAGCGCGTTCTACAGAGGGCGGATGATTTGTTCCGGTTGTGCAAACACATTTACCTGCCCCAAGGCCTGGTGGTCGCGCAATTAATTGACGCTTACGGCCCGGGCGGGATTTCGCTGCATGCAGGCGTTGTGGAAGCGACGCTCCAGCTTGTCGACGGATGTCGTCTCCGTAGCATTGGCAATGCTGCACCCTTTTAGTGGAACGTTGAAGAGCTGGCGCGCCGGAGCTATAACGAAAGCCGTATATATGCTACGGCACCTCGCATTAGTCTATACGGTTGTCTCCTTCACAAAACCAGCGTAGCCTGTTCTCATACGACCTTTTGTATTTTGCTTCTTTTTTTTATACTTCCAGATTCACGCACTCCGCAAGAAGAGAGGAAATATCCTTAGGGATTTAACTACCTGAGTCATCGTTCAAATAAGCAACCGCAAAGCCAAGATGAAGACCACCCTGATCGCCTTTGGTAAGCTTCGACTGCGTCTGAGAACTCTAAGTGAAATGCAAATTGAGAAACGTTTTTTTTTTTTTCTAAAGCTCGAATTTCCTCGTCTAGCCTGGGATTGCGTTCGCTGCATGCACACGTGAGCCAGGCAAATTTGAATCGCTTTTTCGGACTGATCGCTGGTGCCAACACAGTGTCCTTCTTTTTGTTTATTGAAGTCGGAGTAACAGTTTAAGAAACACAATATGTTTACACTGACGCCTTCATATGACTGTGTCAAGCTATAGAAGCTTTGAAGATATGCTGAAGAGTGAAGCAGACGTGTTCGGCTTAGTAATATAACTACATCCATTACCTGTTGTCTACTACATAATTACCTATCAGGTCATTCTGTTTGTCTTTTCTTTTATACATTGTAACTTTTCCATATCTTGTCTGAGCATTGTTAAAGGAGCTAGCGTGTCTGCTCATAACCATGAAAAACCTTCGCCTATGGGTCAAAACCGTATAAAATTAGTGTCCAACGGTCCAGCGATTTGCTTGTGTGCCCTTAAAACAATTCACGTTAAAACATAGTAAAATACCATCTAGCAGACGAAAATTGCACGGCAGCACATTGTGGCTTCTTTTTCTTTTCTTTGATATAAATCAATTCAATCTGCTATAAAACTGCATTCCAAAAGAATCCAAGCTACTTGGCGCACTACACTGCTATGCAGCTAGCTATACGATTCCGACCAAGCAGCGGGGTAAGACAAGATTAGATAGATACACTCGCCCTTTAAAACCATCCAGTTAAATCGAAGTTTTCTGCGCGTTTGCAGGTTTGTTAAATCTAGGCTCTATGAATGCAACGCTTTTTTAAGTTAATTTTATCATTCGCGTTAGTTTCTAGTATAGCAACTGACCCACTCTGTGAGTGTAGGCAAGGACGTAACGTTGGCGTAATGACTGGCCTAATTTTTTTAGCATTGTTATTACAGTTCATGCGCGCAGACGCGCCTGTGGCAGTTAAGCGACCAAGTGTACGCGTTTGTGCTGATAGTGGCGAAATGGCTCTCGTGAAAGCAACTCCCAGCCACAATTGCCGCTGTAGAGATGCTTCGCGTCTGTCCGTTCCGAGCGCAGGTCGGTGTTGTAGCGATGGGTTTACGCTCGTGCAGCCTTATGCGCCTTACATTTGCCGTCTAAGCAAGCAGCAAGGAACATATTAAATGGATATCAATGGGTGCCAATACCCAGACACCTCGGCACCGCGATTTACTCGTTCGTACAGTATGCAGCACAAGGATAGAACAATTCTTTCTTCGAGATAACCCTAGCGCTCGGAGCTGACGATGATGATGACATGACAATGATGACGATGGTGATGATTTCGGTCGGCATCCCCTTTGAAACGGAGCGCCTACAAATAGGGCCTAGCTTGCTGCGGGTAATCATATTCTACTACGTCTATTGCAGTCTAGCATTTTGCTTAGCTCTTATTAAAAACCTCTATCCCTATACCATGCCGCTACCTGTGTATGTAACGAATCCGGCTCTATCTCTTTTTTTGCGTTTTTCCGCGGATACTGTAAACGTCCAAACACGATTTCCATATGAGAGCTCCCCCACATGTGAAACGAGCCGCAATTTCGTCACAGCTCAGGACGTCCCGTGACCGAGAGAAACGCGTGCGTGAAAGGAAATACCACGGCGACAAAACGTAGACCCACTCCACAGAGGCGCTCGGCAGATCCGCGTGGTCGGCTCACGAAATTACCGACCCGGCCACGACACATCCCAAGCGGGGCGCGCTCAGACTCGCGTATTCTGCAGAGCGCTAGCAATTCGCTTTCTTTAATGACCACGCGCGTACACACAAACACACACATACGCACACAGCAAATTTTCCGCGCGCGGAAGGCAGTAGGTTAAAAGGCAGGTGAATGAAGGGAGGTGGTCACGGTGGAGGCTGGTGCCTGTCTCGAAGCTGATGATACCGGGCCCGCAAGCTTACGGTGTGGAGGTCAGTTTGATTAAAGGAGAATGCAAAGCAAAAGTAAAACGAAAACCCACACGAAGTGAACAACCACACTCCGGGATCGTTGAGAGAAGGCGAAAAGGGCGGAAGGACAGTTATAAGGTCGTAGACAATGGAGCGCGCGAACCGGTGGGCTAACGGACAGAGCGGCCCGGAGCGACGCAATTAGTTTTTCGAGGACTGCTGCCTGCACTCCCTGGTGTCGGCTGGTGGGGATGGCGCAATAGCGGGCACTGCGACAGCGTGAGAGAGTGCACGCATGTGTGTGCGTGCGCGCCCGCGAGCTTATAGGACGAGTCTGCGCCAGAATGTCGTCACTGCATCTGGTGCCTGGTAGAAGGAAAGCGAGTCTCTAACACCCCCTCTCCTTTAGTACCTTTCCAGTAACTCCAAATTTCTCCGGGTACACCCTCCTGATGCACGATACCGACATTGACGAACGCGAAGGAATAGAGGCTCGCCGCTAGCGTTTGTGTTGGTCCTCGGGATGTTTGTCCGAGTACAGCGAGCTGACCGCAATTGAAAGGGCCAAAGGTTTTGAGCGGCAAGACAGCTATCAGACTTCGGCACCACCGAAGGGCTCAAGTGAAGGAATTGAGACGTTCATGACACACTCCACTTAGATCCTGTAGCATTCGGCACTTAAGCGTGTCAGAGCGATACACATACAGAGAATGTATACCGAAAGGGGGCGCACGCATACTGTTGTGAAATAGTGCGAGCGTTATTCTTCGCTTTCAAAACGTATCTTCGAGCGCTGTTTGTGTAGCGGGGTAGAGTGCAAGCCAAGTCGTTGTGCTGCTTGAATGTTAGCCTATAATTATCTTGATTTTTAGCCTTGCACGAGGGATTGAGGTCAGTACAAGCTTAAAATAAGTCTAAAAGTAATTTTTTTGAAAAGAGAAGATGTTTGTTTAGTTGAAGGAATAGTACATGCCCATGGCAAGTGACACGCTACTGGCCGTATAATGTCACGGAACGTGTCACTATATACGAAAACACCACGTGACACTAGGCATTCGCTAATTTTCAGAGTTCCGATATCTCTATTCGCATTACGCCGATTTTGGCAGGACGAACTCCATTCCTGCCTCCTCGTGCCAAAAAGCTCACGCGACGCTCTCAATGATCATGTGACCATCCGTACTTTTCCCGCAGATAGCACTTGCGACAAAGCGCGAGAAAAAAAGATTTTCCCGCTTCGATTTCCAGTTTGCATCGGCTCACAACGCAACCACGTCGAATTGCTTTTTATAGTGCGCCAGAGAATGTTTGCGACGACCGCTGACAAGGCCGCAATTGGACGCTCCTCCATTGTGCAAGCGGGAAGGAAACATCGCTACCTCTGTGGCCCCACTGATCGGTCAAGCCGCAACCTACGCTGCGCTCACTGACCACCAGGAACGAAATGGGATAGAGAGAGAGGGGGAGAGAGAGAGAGAATGCGTCCGTTATTTCTCATTGCGCAAAGGTTGATGCGCATGCGAGTGCTGTTCATATTAATATTCTGACTTCCTCCTTCAGACGACGGGTGGTTCTGTTCGTCGCTAATGACTTGGCTCCGTTATTAGTATCCCGCGAATAGCACCTGGCGTGGACAGACCGAAGTACTTCTCATTCTACTGATAAATGATTGGTAAACACCTCGGCTCGCATCAGTTCACCCCGCTTTTTGATGACGATGTAAGTCTGCTTGATAGCCTCACGTGAAGGAAAATGGCTCTTTACTTTCGTATAGATGTTTTCCTTTTATTTGCCCCTCTTATTTATTCTTCCTTCGCCGTGCGCAGTTTTTTTTTATCTCCTCGTGTGTGGTCGATCCCACTCGTGGGTGCGAACCATGTCTCGAAGCCACTACAACAGAAACATTGTCGTCGAGTGCGGGGATTGTCGCAACGCAGGATGAACGTCTGTCGTTCCTCTAAAGATGAAGGTGTGGCTGTTTAATAAACATAATGATGAGAAAAAGAAGCTCACGTTAAACAGAGACGCACGAAGGGTTCTTTGGGTTCTTTGGGTACAAGGTCATCGTAAGCAAACATACTAGGACATAATCGAGGATAATATCGAAGCCGAGAAGTTTGCAAGGACACCTGCGGGTAGATAAGGCAGTGGGCAATGGGGCAAGGAATGACGTCAGAAATAGAAAGCTGTTTTTAAAAAGAGCAGTAATAAGTTTCCCCACCCATTTAGGAGGTTCCCGGACTTTCTCAAGAAATATACGTTGGGCGTACGTTGACGTTCCCAAAGATATTCTTCTGTCTGCTACGTAAGCTATGACCGACTCTTTTAGATAAGCTATATTTTATGAATACACTAATTATGCATACGGCAAGAAGCGATAGCAAGGTGTTTTCTCTCAATTTCAAACCCTGATGAGCAGCGTACTGAGTTACTACAACATTAACACCGGATGCATGTTTCGCCTCTTAATCTCTCGTTGGAATCATACTTTCTAGACTTAAGCGCATTTGTCGCATTTCAAGATGTGAGGTATCTTTCTCAAAAATTGATTATTTAAACGGGTATTTGAAATGGTGACTCAACATGACAACACCTTAAAAACCTGCACTGAATGCAAAAGCATTTCCAGGCACAATCTGGTGACTACCTATTTCTTATCCCCAATTTTCGAACCCACCGAGGGAACGATGGCGATGGTGATGTAAGTCTGCTACGTAATTCACTACGTAATTCACTACGTTAGATGTGATGGTCAAACTACCGTAACTTAACCATTGCAATCCTAAACGGGCGCATATTCTCCAGGTGAGTCCATTCTGGCGAAGAAGGAAAACAATTTGGTATGTTGTTCACACCTGGTGCACAGTCACCAAGGATCTAATTCAAGAAGCACGTCTCAAAAAAAAAAAAAAGTGGGCGTAAGTATATCGCCCGGGAACATTTATTACCACACATATTACCACACTAACATATTATGTGTGCAAAATCTTCCCGAATTCTAATTTTAATGCACAAATTCATCAGTGGAAAACTTCCTCTTAAACAAATTGACGCAACTGGCTTTCTCACACTCCAGTTCCACCCGATACATGACACGTTGTCTGCCATATATATCTGCCAGGACTGCCTGTGTATGGCAGGTTGTCCGTCAAGTTTTCTGCTGCTTCTGGAATTCGTTAACGCCCAAATTTAATGAATCATGCACTTTTAACATACGTAAGGACAACATTCGGGCTTTAGGACGCAAGTATGCACACTTACACATCGATCCATTTATCGCAGAACTCAGAAAAAAAAAGAATGAGAGGGTGGAGGGAGTAGAATATGCTTCTACGCTATGCACTTAATCTCCGCACTTGGCATTTCTTGTCACGTACGCCGCTCCGGGGCGCAAAACGAAAGCGACAACAACCGCCACCGGACAAATTACATCACCATGAAAAGCAAAATGCGAAGAGAACGAAACAAAAGAAGAAACGAACAAGAAGGAAAAGAAAAACATCGTCTAAGCATCAAACGCCCTTGGGGATATTTCTTGCGGGAAGTATTGCGAACAACAGGTTTTTGTTTAAGATCAACGTCTGGTGAGGCAAGAAAACTGTTTTGTTTTGTCGGACTAGCTAAACCATCTTCATTTCGGCTGGTATGTTTCGTACATACAGTGAATATTTATACATACATGACCATGAGCTTGTTCACAGTTTGCCGCTATTTCTTTTTCATCCTTACAGGTGCCCTCTGCCTAGCTGTCGCGATAGCTATTCCAAAGGTGAGTTCATTGTTATTTGTATTATAAAGCGTGCGGCTTAACAAACTATAACTGATTGTTTACGCATAAGAGTGATGAAAGATTTTGTTCCTCATGCTACCAGTGCTTCGCGTGTACGTTGAAGAACATAACGTGCGCAATCGTATAACGTACGAACTTACACGAAAGCGTACAAACGCGAAACTGTATAAGGCAGGAACCATCTAGAGCATTTTGTCTTTAAGTAATTCTTCATTTCTAAAACGCAATCCATTTAAATTTAGAGAATTGAACGCTAGTGCCGGAGAAATGCTTCACATAGCCGAGTTATCTGCAAATCCCACCCAAAGCTATCCTACAGAGAAGCGCTGTGATATACCTTCAACAACTCAGCTACTACAAACTATAATGGAGGAACTGGGTACTGTGTGAGACGTGCCAGACAATGACGGGCCAATAATCCCTATTGATTCAATTATATCCTCCGCGGCTATTGTTAGGTAGGCCTTCGCAAAGTGCGAATCACTTATTCAACGATTCTAAGCACCACAACATCATCAGCCTTCGCGAGAGAAGGTCACAAAATATCAACTTCCTTCGATCGCATGACGTAATCGCCAAGTCCGGATACCCTTCGCACCGACTGACGCGCTAAGCGTCAAGGTTGCTGCTTTACACGCTAGACCGCCACGGCTCTAATCTTTCATTTTGAGCAGCAAGCGTTAATGATTTCAGCGCGTACATACTGAATGGCTCATGCATGCTCGCGTGGAAGCGTTGCCCGTTAACTTTAGATTAATTATACCCCCTTCTCCCAGTGCAGGGTAGCAAACCGGACGTGCGTCTGGTTAATCTTCCTGCCTTTACTTTCTTCTATTTTCTCTCTCTCTCCTTCCGTCGTATCATCTGCACTCGCATAGGAAAGCTTCATAAGGTGGTAGCTTCTTTTCCAATCTCACCATGTCACCGTCGGTTTAGACATCGTTTCGGACCCGTGTACTTAGATTTAGCTGCCCGTTAAACAACCCCAGGTAGTCCAAATTTCCGGAGTCCTCCACTACGGCGTGCCTCATAATCAGATCGTGGTTTTGGCACGTAATACCCCATAATTTAATTTTAATTTTTAACCTCCTAAACACATGAATTCATCGAGGGTGCAATTTTCCGCATGAAACCGGCGACTCGCTTTATTTCTCATCGAGGTTCCTCACTGAGTCACGCAGGCCTCGGAAGCTTCTATATCGTCTTTAGTGAGCCTGGACAGAAAAGAGCGCTATCCTTGGCTCAATGAGATCGGCGGCAAAATAACGATCCACAAAACTTGTCCGGGAAGGAGTGTCCCGAGACTCAAAACACTCAAAAAGTGCGGGCATCGACGGCACGAAAACCAGTTGGCAGGTGCCGCCGCCGAGATACGCCGAGGAGGAAAAAAATCGGAGACCGCGCCAACCTTGACGAAGCTGTACAAGCAAGCGTAAGCTGTGTCGTTGCTTCCGCCGTCTGCGCGTTTCGCTCGCTGGCCGCGAGCCAGCGTTGGCTGAGACCGGAGGTGATGATGGAAGACTTTACGGGGGCCCGTACAAACCGTCCGCATGTCAGCGTCGTGTATAGCATTGCGGCATGACTGCGCCCAGATTGAAATTCAATACAAACGGTAAAATGAAAATAACGTGAAATGAACCCGGAGTGAGCTGACAAACTTTCCTTAGACTCCAGTATCAGTTTGCACGAAATCGCTCATGCTGAGTGCACCGTACAAAGAGAGAGAAAGGATGCATAGAAAGGCAGGGAGGTTGACCAGAGGTAGTTCCGGTTGACTACGCTGCACGGGGGGAAGGAGTAGGGGGGGGGGGGGGGCAAAACGCGAGAGAGAGTGGAAAGGGAAGAGACAAGCTTCATGAAGGTAGTGATCATTAAATCAGCAAACGTAGCGTTGCCAAGATGTAAAGAGGTGACAGGACGAAAGCTGTCCGTCCGGTCACCTTTCCTGTGTGTGTCGTGTTAAGGCTACGGTCATTGCTTAGCCCAAGTACAAGTTCATCTACACCACTAATTCTGGCCGCAAGTTTTGGCAATATTGTAGTCAAATAAGGAATCGTCTTGGCACCGGTGATCTTAGCGATTGAAGTATCTAGCGCGTCAAAATGTATGGCGACTGCATGCCAAACGATACAGGAAAGGAGAAGCCTATGTGCAGGGTCGGGGCTCGGAGCAACCCTGGCTTTCTCTTCGCAGAAACCGGTGCCGCGGATTACGGAAGGTGAGGAGCCGACTGGAGTCAAGCGCACGCGGAAATGCCAGTAGGCTTCGGTGTTAATGAACGGCCAGAGCACGAAGCAATCACGCCGTTTGCCACAGGAATGCGCACGCTCGGGCCTTCCCCGGCCATTGTGCACGAAGTGCGCCATTCTGTATACACACTTCCCTTCACACTGCTAAGTGCCGGGAACTTGCGCCAGGCAGCGTCGGCACTATCCCTTTCTTCGCGGCAGCAATCTGGGGATTTGACGAGACGCCGGGCGCGCTAACCTTTGCGCTCACACGCGCACTGACAACGAAAGAAAGAAACAAGCAAAAAAAAAAAAAAAAAACAAGCAGCGATGGTTGCTTCCGTAATACCAGAGTCGCGTAATTGGACAATTAGCCCCGGCAGATGCCGCGCAGTCGACGCGCCGAAAGCCATTGTGAAGGATAAGCTCTCCGCGGCTCTCCCACAGGAACTGCATGCAACACGGCGCGGCCTCGAACGTTGTATCACTCCGTCACACCGCCCCACTTCTTTGTTCGACATGCCTGCGTTACCGCGTCGAAACATGGTCGCCACAGCCGTACCTCTTGCTACGCGTGATCGACATGGCACAGGCCACCGAAGGATGTCTTGGTCATTAGGTCAGGCACTGTAAGTTAGGTGAGGCACTACGTTCCGTTGTACTACTTAGGCTTCCGCGCCACTGCACCCAACTAGAACGAGCTGTGGACTGCGGTGTTCACAGCGGCTCTCACTAACGACGGGTCGAGGTCGCGAAAGAAGAAGAATAGCACCGGCGCCACTTGTGTCGCGGAGGTCGCCAACTGGCACTCTAACTCTTCCAAGCATCAGCGGCCTCGAAGGGCAGGCAAGGCGCAATCGGCTCGTAATTAATTAGAGCACAATGCCGCGTGCTTCCCGGTGCACCGTTCCTGACCTCGACTTGATGTGCACGACGGATGCTAACCCGACGGTCCATAGCCCGGTGCGACATCTTATTGAATAACTTCGTCCTAGGCTATTCATAAGGCCGGTGCTTCCTTCCTTCTTAACTAGCGTTTGTCCATGAAGCTGCAACAGCGATGTGTCTCAGTTTGATTTGCATAACAAGAAATGAAACTCGCCTTATTAGCATCAGCGTAATAAGGCACGGGTTTATTAGTCTCCTACGAGTGAAATTATGGCGTCGGGGCATCTTTTCTATGTTCTAACAGCAGGAACATCTCGTACTTCCTTGAGGAAGTTGCTGCGAAAGTATCGGCGAAATCATCGTCTTCATTCTTAATACTTTGTAGCCGCTCCAGTTGATTAGATTTTGTTTCAGTATGAATCATGGGGCTCACATCGAGGCATTGACCAAGTTTCACTGTCCCCGTTTACCGCACAGCAATAGCACGTTTCAACATGTCCCTTTAAACGTGCCCCGTAATCATTAAGGTTCTTGTTTGTGCTTTTTATAGCAAGCTCGACAGCACTACAATCACGAACTGGTGGAGAATCAAAAACTATGCCCGCAATTACCTGCTGCACGTAAGAGGTTCCGGAGCAGGCATGCAAAAAAGTCTGAATAGTATTTCTAGAAGTGCTTATCCGCTCCGGTTTATGAGCCCGTGATCGCAAGAGTCTCCATGCTGTAGAGCAATTTCAAGGCTGTGGTAGGCTATAAGCTCTAGAGCCGTCTGCAGTGAACAAGCCTCTCAACAAAACCTTTGCTCGTTGCGTTATCCGACATCCCGTGTCCATCACCGTCATAACGCTTACCTTCGTTTGTTATATCACGCGTAAAAATTTTGGACATTGGCAACCAGTATCTCTAGTGGGCACAAGCTGCAAGCAACATTAAAGCGCCATTGTTTCTTTTTTTTTAATTTGTGAGCACATAGCGAGAAAGAAAAAAGACAGAAAGAGAATTGACGTGATGGTGATTTGGGAAATGCGCAAGACCATCCTTACACCGGATAAAACGTACGCGGTAGTGCTGTTTATCGCACCCAAAACATTTCCGTGCTTCAAACACATGTAGAGTTCCCAATACAGAAGTCATCAAATCCAGAGCGGGCAACATTGATTTCTGAAGTATGCGTCCCCTCAAGTGACATTTTTAGTGGGTCGTACAAGCCAGCTGGGGGCCTCCGTCTCTTTGTATGGTCTAAGGAATCAGGGAAAAGTGATGCCGCAGGTTGATATCTAAAATCCCTTGATCTGTGATTCTTTTTCACTATTTTCTTGAGTAGCCGGAGAGATTCTCATGGGTGTTCGTTTCGCGCATGCGCAGAAGGAGTCGCCCAAACGCTCCAAGCGGGCCGCGTACGAGCTCCCAGACGGCTCCGAGCTGATCGTCGGTAGCTACCAGACGAGCTTCAGCTGCGCGGGCCTGCGGTACGGCTACTACGCCGACACGGACAACGAGTGCAAGATCTTCCACATCTGCCACCCGGTCGTGCTCGCCGACGGCAGTGAGCAGGTACGTGCAGACACCATACTATAAAAGCCATACGTGAAGAGAGAAGCTTCGTAATGCATAAAAAATGAAGGGCGATCGGTCAGAAAAGACTTCCACTGGCAATCGCTCAGAAAAGACTTCCACTGGCTGAATTCTCATCTATATACACTGGCAGGTCAATGTTGCGTGTAATCTGGAAGTATCCGCAAGGTGGAAAGCTGTACTAGTACTAGTAGGTACGGATCCATTGACATATGAAAGTATCCCTTGCAATAAAGACCTGGGAGCGCTGTTTCTGCCAACGGAGGCAGCACGCACTCGTATACAGCACAGGTCAGGCAGAGCTAGGTGAATAAGCAAAATTTCGTGCTTTGGCTATATTGAATCGCTGTGAAGCGCACCTACTCAATATGTTAACCAAAGAGCAGTACATCGTTGTTAGATGAAATGTAATTCGGCCTTTTACTGGTGCTGGTGAGGGTGGTTTGGTATCGCTGCACACGGTACCCTTATATTCGGGACCTAAATGGAACTGAAATGCCTACCACGTAAAGTAGCTGCAACGCGCTGTTCGTTTCGCCTGCGAATCGTACAGCACGTGGCAGTATATGAATGCGCTTATGTGGCAGCAAGTCTCTCCCCCCTCCCCCCGAAAGTGCGCCCCATGTGCTTATTTCTATATTGTATACTGCATGCTCGCTAAACGTTTGATCACATAATCACCCGAGCTATGCCGTGCGCGCGCACATTTAACGTGCAGAACTATATAGGACGCTCGCTCCAGCCTTCATGAACATTCGACGATGACACCTTTTTCTTCGCAGATGTACCACTGGAGCTTCTTCTGCGGCAACCAGACCGTGTTCAACCAGCTGACGCTCACCTGCTCCTTCCCGGAAGAGGCGGTGCCGTGCCAGAACGCCCGGGACTTCTACTACGTCAACGACAACATCGGCGTCGAGGACGCTCCTTTCCTCACCGACGATGACGTGTCCAGGGGACAGTCCCTGTATCCGGGTTACGGCGCTAGGCTCAGCGGTCGCGCTGCCGCCGCAGCCGCCAAGAAGTAGGACGAAACCGAACGCTAGGAGACCAAAATGCCGACACGCCCTACCATATGCCGCTTACCACTGCCGAACTTAGAGGTTTTTGAATCGATGACGCGAGATGGGAAGACAACAGTTCGACATTTAAACAGATTTTTCTGTTCAACAGGAACCTTCGTGGCTTATATCTATAAAGCCTATACATTGTCTATAGGGAATTTCTATAGAGGGTCTGTAGTCGATAGAATATGCATGGACAGCGTATGAACGTTTACTCTGACATTTAGCCAAGTGTTGTCCAGTGTCTATAGGTAATACATAGTAACAAAAAGACAACATTTAATTTTATACAAAGCGTAACGTGTGTATGAGGTCCTATATCACTACTACCTGTTTTCGCTGCACCGGAAAAGCAATTTTATTAGGACGCTGAAAAATGTGCCCGAATTTGGATTAAGCCTAACACGAGGCTTAGCACGAGCCCTTAAAGTAGATGCGCAGAGTGCACGAGCGTTATGGAGGTGACGCGGCATCCATTGTTGTCGTCGTTGCTGCAGCTGTTGTCTTCCCGCTGGTCGTCGTCAGGTCCAGGGGTCCCGCCCTTGTGGATAAACGAACCAGGTTACCTCTAAGAATTCGCGACACTGCCACCAAACAAACCACGGCGTCGCCACCCCGGCGGCATAATCCTCTGAGCTTCTGTTCACGTCGTACGTCATCATTGATCGCACTCTTGTCAATGTTATCGATAGCCGAAGGAGAACTTTCAGATATCGCATTCAACATGCAAAAGAATGCCATGCTCATAGGGCTTCTGCCATCCGGGTGGCAGTTACCCGCGACTTCACGGCGACACTAGTCAGTGTCGACGGCGATGTAGGCGGTATACGCGTATTATACCAACACGCTCTGCTTTCGCTGGTTAATTCCTTGTACAATATAGCGTGCGTACACTTAGTGTGAGCCACTTGAGACGCTTGGGATGCCAGTATTTCCATTAGGCATTCGTAACACCCCTCTCATGTATCAACTTTTGCTTGACTAATTTGCTTTGCGTCAAGGTTACCGAGAATTGTACAGTTCTGGTAACGAAAGTGAAGAATACGTCGCACTGATAAGTGCCTTTCATTCTGAACCTGCGGCCTTTTTCAAAAGACCGTGTTTCTCTTACTTCTTCTGCAAGGCACACCAAGAGGTGCGTATACAAGGTGGTATTTCAGCAAGAGATCGGCGCACGATGCTCTTGATCAAGGCAAAGTGTGCTCACAGAGTGCCAAGCATTACATGAATTCATTGACCAACGTCCGAGCCACGGCGCCCATGCTTCTGCGGCAGTTTTTGTTCAGTCTTTGTCAGTAATTTCGATGCCACTCCGCGAGGGTGACGAAATCTGTTACGTGGTGGGGCCCATTATAGGGTTTCCGCGCGGCGGCTCGCACTCCAGAGTCTAAGGAATTAAGAAGGCCTGTCTCAATATCTCTAGCATTTGAGCAGCGAAAGGTTTTCAGAACCTGACAACTGGTCTGGACATGGAGCGCGGAGTGACTTCGCAAATTCTGAGAAACACTGAAAGTCCTCCCGATTGGGCTGCAGTGAACAGTCATAGATGCATTGCTTCGCGATCAGTACAGTTACAGGTTGTTGTAGCGGGCGTCTTGACTGTTTACGGGGTTCTATGAAGAAAGCTAAACACCCATCAACACGTCCGGTATAAGCTTTCTGGGGTGACCACAAGTCTACTGACTCAACAGAAGCACATCATTTAGCCATCTACTCTTTCACGGTAGTTTGTAATGTCAGTAGAGACAAGGTGTACGTTTCTTTTTTTTTTTCAGCTTACGCCTTTGCGAAATCCGCCGAATGCTTGTCGCAACGTTGATCACATTGCAACATATTGTGTGACTTCGTCTCGGACTAAGGTCGATGTTGTTTGTGAGCTGTTTGTGTCCCGTTTCGTATACAAACACGCCTAAGGCTAGTTCTTTGTTTGTTGAAGTTTTCTTTTCTGGTGTGAGCGTTTGCTACCGTTCCCGAAGAATAGCACTGAAGTCTATTGGATGTCGCCGGATGGTGTCGGTGGTGCGTTTTACGAAACGCACTGCGCCGAAACTTGCAGCGCATAACCCCTGTGCCACGTTATAAAAGCATAATACCTGCTTCAGCTATTCCGGTTGCGTCATTCCGCTCCGATATGTTGTTTTAGTATATGTTTTGTGCGCTTGTGTGTGAGATGAATGCTATGTGCCGACAGTAATATGAGCTGAACTCGTTTTTTCTTGCATTATGACTATGCAGTCACTTGATGTGCGAATGGCGGGGTTGGTCTTTCGGTGCTGGAGTCTGTAGCCTAAAGTTACGTCAAAATATGTTGTCAGCTGACTAAACGGTTGTTATGGTGAGGTTATATGTTCGAAGACTTTTAGTATTTAACCCTTTTTTTTTTTCAATCTACACAATGCAAGATCGTTGTCATGCATGCGTAAGCTTGAGAAAAAGGGAAGCAGAGGTTTCGTGGTATGCTTGAGAAATGCGAACGAAAACGTATTAAAGAAATGGTGGCACTGCACTCATAGCAGACAGTTTCGCTATTTCAAGATCACCCGAGCATTTCTGCTAACACCACTCTAACATCGAATGGGAATGGTGTGCGGCAAAACCATGTTAGAAAAATTTTCCCGCACTCACTTTTGGGACCATTGCATGAACGTAATGGCGTCACATCGTGCTGCGCTAACCCCTGTCCTTGCTTTTTATGCAGTAAATGAACATCTCGCTGGTTGAGAATGCTTGGCTACGCAGTTTTCTCGGGCTGGGTGTCAACTCCTGTTTCGTTATGTCCAAGAGGTTATCTTGTCAATGTCTTTAAGTGTTACGCGTGCAACTAACCCTACGAACGAATGTTGTGTGCTGTCCGCTGTTGTCAGACTGTCGCTTGTACCTGTCGCGAGCACGCTCTGTAATGTTCTGTTGCGTGTATACATGTTCTAACCGTTGTGTCACAAACAGTGTCGTTGTCAAGTTACACAAACGTTGGTCGGGCTTTGCAGTTGTACTTAGGCTAACAGCTTGTGTCAAATCTCTAATGTGTAACTTCGAAAAACCGAGCCCCTGACCGTCCCCCTCCTACGCTTCTCCCCAAGCCCCGTGTCTTCTCTTGCATTAATCTTTTTTTTATAACTCACTTTGTTACATGTTTGTTTCGTTTACTGTTTAGCCTAGTTTTCCCACGCATTTTTTTTTTCATATCTTGTTACTGCTAAGCTGTTACGTTTCTTGTTTTGAGTTGCCTGAACCATTTGTTCTCTTGTTTTTATTTTTTTACTCTTCTGTACAGACCTCGATGAAGGAAGCAATAAAACACACGCACACGTGACTCTTTGGTTTCCTGTTGTTGTTAAACAGCCAGTTCTTAGGAACACAAAGTGTTGCTGGAAGGTGCACCGACAAGAGTCTCTAAGGAGTTCCATAATGGCATCCCCGCAAAGAGTTATTTAATGCTGTAAAGCATACACAGTGTATTGCGGTAAAGATATGTGTTGATTTGCGCTAGTGATAACTGTAAACAACATGTCATTGTCACTTTGGTGGCGCCTTCAAGGCACCAAAAGTACAAGGAAGAGGCCCAAACTAGAACCCGGACTGGTCCGTGGGCTGGGTACTCGCAAAGGCCTCCACGTTCCAGGGGTGCATGCGAACAACCCGCGATAGTCTCCGGCCTCGGCGGTATCAACCCATGGACTGCCCTGGTTCCATCTTCGATTCTCCCGCTGCCCATTGTATACCCTGGGGATCCTGCGCCACACCCTTTCTTGTAATCTGAGGTGCTCCCCTAAAGCCTTCGTTTGCCGATATTTTTTTTTTCACACCCATAGTAGCCTCACCACAATACACGCTTAACGTGCGGGGAAGCATACTAAAGCCCATCCGTTTTGCTGCTCTCTTTTCTCGCACCTCAGTGAAGAGGTATGGCCTGCCGTTTCCTCCTGGTGATAGCCAATGTTGTGCACAAAACACTATAAAAGCAGCCATTGTTTCCTGACAAACGTTCCAACGCCTGCACTTTTACCTGACAAATAGTAGCTTCATCAGAGACACTTATATATAGTGCTTGGATGATGAGGGCCGGGTTTCTAGTGGCCTTCTGCCACTAACTATTTAGTCGATTTCTCCCACTTTTTCCCCATAAACAATCCCGTCCCCGATTTGATGTTTCTTGTTTTAAGCAGCTTGAACCATTTCTAAAAGTTAAGGGGGTGTTTTGATCACGGCCTTTTGTGTGTGCCGTGGTGATAACATCAGTGAGCTGCACGGTTACAGCACCATACCTATAGGAGCCGCCATACTTACGTGACAGCGCCCGCCATCCTTCTGATCGGCGTCCTCTCGCACGTTTACAATGGCTCCGACGGCCGCAGGCACGGCTTAGACAGCCGCTATTTCGGCCACCACGGTGAGCAGGAAGTGGGTAGACGACACAAGCCTTTGAGCACAGCTGCAGAGACACTAGAAGTATACCTTTCAGTCGTCCATTGTGTCTGTGCTGCAATCGTAATAATGGGCAAGCTTACCTGGTGAAGGTGGCGAATGTGGTAGCCTGACGTTTCCTTGTACCGTTTACACCCTGTAGGGTTTGTAGCGGTATACTTGTAGGGCTGTTACGACCGCGCACCCTTACTCACTGTTAACTGTATGTGCAACAACTTCATTCCGGAATAGGCATGTGTTCACGCATCGATCACTAAACGGTCGTTGTGCGCGCAGAGAATGCCCATCTAAGGGGACACGCGCATTGACAGTTTGCTCGAGTTAATGACTTCTCTGCCAATAATATAGCGCCCTGTCACTATTGCTTGTTTCTTAGAAGTGTTTTTTTTTCTAGTCAATTATATGCATAGCATGGAGATATTGGCACCACTACTTGTCACCCAATCCCCTCCATCAGCTAGCGAAGGTAAAAAAAACCAATCGGAAATAGAATTCGAGAACCCTCACGCATATGTAAGATGCGAGTGGACAGACGCAGAAACATTGCGACTGCAGTACGTAGGTCAGCAGGTCGCAGTCCCCGTCAATTTGAAATCGCAATCCCACAATCAATCAATCAATCAATCAATCTTTATTTCCCATTTAACAATGAAGGAGCGCAAAGAAAAAGTCGCAGAGTCATGACAATCCGGGCGTCGCCTCGGCAAGACATGCGAAATGAACTATCATCCCCACCATGAGCTTTATACAGGAATGATTCGAGTTTCGGTACTCTGCGTGCCTGCTTCCTCTGGAGACAGCGAGTCAGGCAACTAACTCAGGATTCACTTGCACACCGTAAGCACTTATTTATCTCCCTTACCACGAGTATTTACGAGTATTTACGAGTATTTATGTGTTTGAAACGATGCGCTTCCGTAGAGGACAAGGCGATGAACTAGGTGCCTCCGATGTTTGCGGCGGACTGTCATCTTGGTCCGCCATCTCAGGCCTACGTGCTTTTTCCCATTCCAATATGTCGATAGCAACTTGTGCTTTGCAGTAAAGTCCGACCAGAAGGGGTAGCAGTGGGAAAGGAAATACTGATACCCAGAAAGGAAAAAAAAGAAAGAAATAATAAATCAGACGTTGTTTCCTTCATGGCGCCCATTTCTTTCTTTTTCGAATTTACTAGAATTACTCCTCGAAATCTCCAAACGCTTCCATAAGCAGGTCGTATCGATGACTGCATTGAGTAAGCAAATAACACACTTTTTTTACACGCACACATTTGCATAATATTCGCGCACATAATTTCCTAAACAGAAACGTCCCAAGATCATACATTTTCGAATTTTCGGCAGTTTTGTACGGACTATGATTCTGTCCTTTTCCATAGCAGTCTTTTGTGTGTGTGTGTGTGTGTGTGTGTGTATGTAGCCTGCTGTGAATAGCACAGTGTCACATTTGCGTGTGGGTTATACTAAAGTGGCCGATCAGTCCACCGCCTGGTCGCGCCAATTATTCTAAACGTCACTGCTTATGTGACCATGGGAATTCGAAAGCCAGGGTTCGTATTCACAAAATGCTCTCATACTAGAATTGTTCGTAAGAGCAAATTCGAGCCAATTCTGACATTGGACGTATTATTCGCGAAAGAATTATTATTATATTACTACGAAAGAAAACATTTGTCAACGTAATTCAACAATTTGGCGTGCGCAGTTTTGCATTTGATACGATCGAGGCGGATACTTAATTTAATTGCATGTGCTAACCGAAAAAGGCAACAGGCATTACAACTATTACTATCACATTCTATGGGGCTCTACAATACTGCGTATTTAACGTGGATGCTTTTTTTTTAGTTATCCATAAAGCGTATAGGTTTGACGTGCTCTGCTGATGTTAAAGGAGACGCGGGTGGTCAGGCAATCTTGTTTTCGGTGTTGATGTTTGCAACCTCACACTGCCTCACACGTGGCGAGCAATCTGAATTGCGCTAGAGGAATGCGGGCCCTTCAGTCGCGATTTTCTCTGTAACTAAGACGTTTTTCTGTCGTGAAGGAAGCGCCGTGAAGTTTCTGGAAATGTATTTTAGCGTTATAAGTACACCTAATATTTTTTTTTCTTTCATCATCGTCACTATTATCAACATCATCATCGTCAGTCTAGCTTTTTATGTCCACTGGAGGACGAAGGCCCAGCCATCTCCAATTACCCCGAACTTCCGCTTGGCGATTGTAAGTTATGCCTGGAAACTTCCTAATTTCATCCCACCACCTAATTTTCGCCATTCCTCGATGGCGCTTCCGTTTCCTTAGCACCCATATTATAACTCCACTAGACCACCGGTTATCTGCCGTACGCATTACATGGCCTGCCCAGCTCCATGTTTTAGGTGCGAAGCACCTTACGCGCCCGGGCTGTCGACGTCTCCTGTCGTCGTCTTAGTCATGGTAAGTAAGCGCCTCGTGCTCGAGCTCGGCACGCGCTCGTGCCACTGCTCCCGCGTTCGTCGTCGTCGTCATCTTCCACAGCTAGCTGCGTTGCCGCTCATCATTCCAGCGTACAATTTCACTTCTCTTCTGTCGCCGTAACGGAGAGGCCGCGTTTACGGGGTTATGAGCCATCGCTTAAGGCAGTATGAGCCCATTAGCGGTGCATGACTGAATGTATCGCACCTCCCCAGGTTTAACGTTAGTGGAGCTGCATTTCGCTCAATGGGTCATTTGACACTTACGCATAAAATTTAATTCACCGCTCAAACCGAGCCTACGACTTAACTCGTGCTAACTGTAATAATTAACAAAACTAAAACAGTAAGAAAGGCATCCATAATGGCCAAATTGCTGAGGGAGTTAAAGAAAACAATGATGGTTTCGCTAATACTTCATGGTAAAAGACATCATCAAGCTTGTCCTAAAATAATAATAGTGACGGCTTGGCCGCACGGCGAGCTTTTTTTTTTTCATTTTGATGTCAACTGGCGGCTACTCCCGGTTGCTCTTTAATCCCCACCGCTATCTTCCTTTTTCTTAACGTAACGCCTAACACTTTTCGTTCCATCGCTCTTTGCGCAGTCCTTAACTTGTTCTCGAGCTTATTTGTTAACTTCCAAGTTTCTGACTTATATGTTAGCACCTGTAGAATTCAATGAATGTACATTTTCTTTTCAACGACTGTGGTAAGCTCCCAGTCAGGATTTGGTAATGCCAGTCATGTGCACATCAACACAATTTTGTTCTTCCATAAATTTGTTTCTCATGACCAGGATCCCCTGCGAGTAATTGACCTAGATAAACGTACTCTTGCCCAGACTCTAGAGGCTGACTTCCAATAATGAATTCTTGTTATCTTGTCAGGTTATTAAGCATCGTCTTTGTCTTCGGCACATGAATTTTCCCTCCTACTTTAACCACTTCCTCGGTTAAGGTCCTCAATAATTTGTTGCAGTTCGTCCCGAGTATTGCCGAACAGGACAATGTCATCTGCAAAACGAAGGTTGCTGAGACATTCCCCGTTAGTTCTCACTCCTAACCCTTCCCAGCTTGAGTACTTCTTCTAAGTATACAGAGATCTTACTTTAACCCTTCCAGCTTGAGTACTTCTTCTAAGTATACAGAGATCTTACTTTAACACTTCCCAGCTTGAGTACTTCTTCTAAGTATGCATAGATCTTACTTTAGTATCCCATGAAGACGTACATGCGACTGTAACACTTACCGAGCAGCTTTCTGACTGCACCACTCGCAATGTCGTAATCGGTCAAGAAGAAGAAACAGCTGCCGTAAGATCCGACTAGGTTGACCGCACACAGCATACCCTTGAGTATAGACTCTCTGACAGGTCCACATCGTGTCGTCTGCGGTTTAAATGGGTGTTCTATGACTGCGGGGCCACATCATGTATAAATAAACTGAAATGGACTTTGGTAAAATCATACTGGGCGGTTGCTCTGTTAATTGTAGTGTCTGAAAGCCACGGCTGACGTCATGATGGACGTGCAACTGGAGATACGCGATACGCTTAATCTAGTTATACGTAAGTTCAAGTAACTAAGTGGCACCTGAGTATACCATTTTGCAAACATTTTCCACTCGATGAAAGTTTCGCGCAACAAGATTACGATGATATATATATATATATATATATATATATATATATATATATATATATATAACGCTAAACTTCGATGTCACTGTGAGTGCTGCGCGCTTTGCCCCTTGCAGTCTGTTTAGCGTAGCCAAACGGCCCCCGTCGTGGTTATCCACCCAACTTTTTTTTTCTATCTCTATTGCTGTCTCTTATGCGGTGCAATTTAACCGTCTTATTCGTTATTATTTCTGCCTAGAATTATCCACAAAAATATACGACATCGTGTGACATGGCAGCTTGGCGTAATTATTCCTTCCTAGATGGTAATCATTTTTATCAGGTAACGTGTTTTATGCAGGCCGGTCTGCAAAAATGGCATGATTCTTCTCGTGCGGCTACCCTCCAGCACTGAGACGCCACATCTTCAGAAATCAATACCGTTAAGAACCACTACTCCTATTGACGAAAGAGCTGTTTGCCATAACTGAGAAGACGATGCCGTCGTGGCCCGCTGTTTACTCTTCTTCTGTATTCTGATCGATTCGTGCGTTTTGAATATTTCAAACTCTTCAACTTCTTTATTTTACATACAACTTAACTATTCTCAACTCTTGTTTAAGTTCGTTTCTGATTCTCATTGTGTTTTGGGTTACACAATTACTGGCCATTCCCCCAGAGTCGGAGTCGCGCCACTGACTCGCAAGGCTCCTCAAGTACTGCTGTGACTATAGGGAGCGGCACTGGTCGCACGTGTGCGTGCACACCTGCACGTAGAATTTTAGTTGTCTGTGGTTGCGTAGCGTTGTGAATAAGGACAGGATTTAGATACCGCACAGATAGGTCTTTTCTACTTCCTCTTTCCCACACGTGCAAGTTCTCTCTCCCTCTGTCCTCCCCCTTTACTTCTTTTTGGCTATTGTTCGTTGATATTCAATCGGTCTCCAATCTCAGATGTGACAGCTAAACCAACTTTTTACCTTCTCAAGAATTCCGTTGGGCATACGTGAGGGCATACAGTGAGCGAGCTTGACTAGAGCGAAAGAGAGAGAGAGAGAGGGAAAAACATATATACACAACCAGGCACGTTATTCATAAGTTGTTCTGCTAGGGCACCCGGCACCTGAGGAGCGGATGCGGGGATAAAAAGGGTTGGACAGATTTTGTGTCCGTTCCGCACAGAGTAGTGTGTGCACCACGGTAGGAACGCGAATTTGCGTACGCTCAACGCCCAAGTCAGCCGGCAGCGGAAAACGGGAACGCTGCCCCATGGCTTTGGCGCAGCCTATTGAGTAGAGCGTCACAGGCCGATTGTTTGGGCTTTGTCACTTTTACTGTCAAACTCTCGGCGATTTTTTGAAGACTTTCTAGCCGACAACGCGCACGCCCTCCCTGCGCGTCGATGCGGTGAAAGCTCGGCAGCGCCGATATTTGCTATCGCAATAAAAAGAGACAAACACCTTAAGGGAAGAGTAAAACACAGAGATACGAGAACAAACAGAGTAAATCACGTACGCTATTTAGTGGTAGCAGGCGGCGCTCTTAAAGTCTGTCGTGAAGGCCGCGTAGGCCACGGCGGCCGCATTTCGACGCGGGCGAAATGCGAAAACACCCGTGTACGTAGATTTAGGTGCGCGTTAAAGAACCCCACCCAGGTAGTCCAAATTTCCGGAGTCCCCCACTACGGCGTGCCTCATAATCAGATCGTGGTTTTGCCACGTAAAACCCCATAATTTAATTTAATTTAAGGCCCGTAGACCTCAGGAGATTTAGCAACGCAAATATAGCATTCTGCGCGCAGCTTCTTCGGGAGCACTGGCGAATAAATTCTTGTTCTGATCGTGAAAATTTGTCCAGTCTATCAAGCGCTGTGAACATCACTTGCATATTGGCATTTATTACGTGGACAGAGGAACTGATAACGTTTAAAAATTGATTGTGTGAGTGAGACCCCACGGCCTCGGTTGGCGAGGCATAGATAATGTACGTGAATTGACTAAGACTATAAAGCCTCGGTCGGCGACATAAGAATCCGGTCGCATTGCCCTCGGAAGCGGCGAATAAGTTTAAGCGTAGCGCGTAACTTATAAAATAACCAGGAGCAACAAAACGAATCTGTCAATGTAGAATGACACCTACGAGCCAGGACCGCACGGGAGCCGCGGCGGCGATCCCCACGCAAATCATCTCCGCCATGACGAGCAGGTAGTTGGTCGTGGTCCACAGGAGCATGTGAGGCTGCACCGTGTGCCAGAGGAGCACGAAAGCAAAGCTAGCGCTGGTGCCCAGAAAACGCCACCAGACCGTCCAGCGGTTTGCGATCACCGCTTTGTAGAGGTACCTGCGCACAAATGGGCGGAGACAGACTTCAAATCAAATAAATATGTATTCCAACATCAGGAATCAAGATCTTTAGGTCCGTGGCAAAACATTATGAGGATACAACGCCCATGTGAAGTGGGCAAATAAACGCCACACAACTAACCGTGATGGGCACAATTGTGTTTGCTTTTGCTCGACGTGTAATTTCATGAAATGGTTGTGTTTATGCACTGAAATGGTTACAACTTCTACCGGGTGTTCATACGAAGACTTTAAGTAATACTTAAATATAGCCGTTTTCAAATAAAAGGACGTTTCCTTCGGAGACATGCCGTCAGTTGTGGCGACCATGGGGTCACGGGTGACAAGTAGTAATAAGTCGCCTAATAACAAAAGTCGCTTATCAACAAAATTACCATTGTAATTGGCAAATTGAATCGAGCTCTTCGTTCAAGCCATATCAACTTTTAGGATCTGGAAAAAATCTGATTACCCACGGAACTGTGGCCCGACGAAATTCGGCTATCAGAGCACGATAAACCGAAATGGAGGCTGTAGTGAGCGGAAAGCCGCACCCCTCGTGACAGAAAACCTTGTTGTTTTTTCTGACAGGCAGTCAACGTAAATAGCAGCCAAAAAAAGATTTCTAGATTATCCCTAACGCGAGAAGTCAGCTTTAAGCGTAATTCGCGCATAATCGTATTCCTGTTTAGTCGTGACAATAGGCCCAGGTCTTTTAAGATCGGGTACAGCACGGGAAGTACTAATATTTGCAAACCATGCTCGAGCGTGCAGTTTATTTCTATAATCTATTACGCAGCGGGAAAAATACTACGCAAATGTTTTTGCAAAAAAAAAGAAACTATTACGAACCACTATCTTAAACAATTTGTTTCATAAACGCGCACAGTGATGCTTACGAGGTCCAACCAAAGTTCATCGGCGAATATTTTCCCAACATCAGCATCAATAGGAACGAATGCATCGCGCGGTAAGCTTCCTTATTTTTTTTTCTCAATCTGGTCTTGCAAGTGCGCAATGTTAAATGAAGTAATTATCAGCCTGATATATGTAAAGAAAACATCACCAAAGCACCTTCCCGAATCTCCGAATTATCGTAGTATCTGAAACGGAGATTACTGTCTTCAGTCACTGAAACGAAGATTACTGTCAACATGAGATGGACATATTTATAAAACATTGATGCATGAGAACGCGAGAGTTTCTATAATTACAGAAGGAGGTCTTAAACTATTACGTTTTATAAATGAGACATTCAAAACTGCCTTACTGAACAATAATGTAGCATTAAAAAAGAATGACGTACTTGACTATCCATCTGTAGAGTGCAATATCGAAATACCTGCGCGAAGGAAACAAGCAACAACTATAACTTAGGAACAAGAAAAAGAAACAAGCAAGAGATGTCTGCAAAGCACTTTAATTTACCGATTGCCGTATATATAGAACAGTATACAGGGTGTCCCAACTATAATGCACCAAGATTTAAAATATGCACTTGTCATGTAGCTGGAGAGAACCAAGGTATTGTTGTTTACCGTCGCTTGGAGATACTCAGATTGTATTTTTTCTTGCATTCCGCCTAATTGCATAATTATTCTTAATTAATAAATCAACTTCTTAAATATATATAATTAGATGAAAAGTGTCAATGAGAAAATTGTAGAGCAACATGAAAGAAAATCCCGATACAGCTTTCCGTCGCTCATTACGTGCAACATAAAAGTGTATTTCCGAGCGTGAAAGAAGCCCGCGAATACACACAAAATTTCAGCGCGACCTTTTATTTAATGATATATATTTGAGAAGTTGACTGATTAATTAGGAATAATTATGTAATTAGGCGGAATGCAAAAAAATATCCGAGTATCTCTCCAAGTGACTGCCAACATCATTACCTTGTTTCTGTCCAGTTACGCGGCATTTTCATATTTAAAAAAAATCTAGCCGCATGACAGTTGGGACACCCTGTGTGCACACACTGACCGCCACATGTTTGCCGCGGTGTGGATTCGTGCCGTGCAGCGAGGCCTGAGGTTCAGCCCCTCGCAGACGCCGTCCAGCCAGAAGAACATCGTCGGGACGCCGTACGCGAAGTTGTACTTGAGGTAGAACTGCAGGGCACTCAGGTACACGAGTCCAGCGAGCGTCCAGCCGGACTGCGCGTGGAACCAGCGCGGAACCATCGCGGCGCTCGGCACGTAGGCCACCCGCAGGAATCCCTCCATGACGCAGTAACCCAGAACCAGGCGGACACACCACAGGAGGAAATGCAGGAGACGCTTTCGGTTCCACGCAGGCGGACGGTAGGGCTGCGCAAACCAAACGAATCGGCCTCGGCTAGCTTAGTGTCACGTTTGTAGTGACGGTGAAGAGCCAGTGAGTGCCAAAAAACTGTGAGTCACGAATCTAGATACAGTTGAACCCGAATATAGCGAACCCACATATAACGAATTATTGTGTATAACGAACATCAGTAAAATCTCACTGAACATTTTTGTGTATTTTTTGTGTTTTATATATCCAAATACTTATATATCGAACTTTTTTATTGCGATAGCAATTATATGGACACTTCAACGGGATTTTTGCCGTCGGCGTCGCCATCGCCGTCAGGTTCCGTATAGATTCCAAGGGCGATAAAATCGTCGCCGCGCGCCGTACGAGTAAAAGCGCGCGGGGGACGCGCGCTATCACGGAGAGCCAACGCACGGCGGAAAGCAAACGCGATTGTCGCCCAAAAGGCCGTGGGGTATGGGGGGGAGGGAGGTGGGGCGACGCTGTGCTACGGCACCAAATGCTTATCATGCAACACAGCGCAAGCAGAACTGGCAAAGCAATCTCCCACGCGAAAGCAAAAAAAAAAAAAAAAAAAGCTGGGAGGCAGCGCGGGAGGGACGGGGGGTGCAGCTTCTACTCTGCCAACAAATACGCTTGCACTGGCTGTGGTGCCGTCGCCCCCCGCACCGTCTCTTTATCTCCACCACGGCTGGGCTCGACTGGCGCGCGCACTCGCTTCTTAAGAAGCGAGCGGGCGCGCGCGTCAGTCGAGCCGGGCCGTGTCTCCACACGGCTCTGACCTTTATCCGCTGTCCATTCGCCGCTCAGTTTCCGTTGAAGCGATAGACCACACGATTCTTCGCCCGCTGCAGCGGCCGCGCCAGCGTTTTGACAGTCGTTGTCTGCGGTCATTCAGTGTGATCTATTCATGTTTGCTTGTGTGCGATGACACCACGCTTGTCAATTCAGTTAGAAAGCGAATGTGTCCAAGTTTATGCGGCCGATAAAACTACTGTACTATCCCTTCTCCGAATAGCTCTCTACCAATTTGCTATCGCAATTGATGCTTCGCCTTTCGGGCGAAACTGCGAAATTTTTTGTGATCTCCTTCAGATTCAATATATCCGGTTTCAACTGTATTTATTTCTGTATAACGCGAACTTGTGCCCTGAAAAAAAAAGAAAGTAACAGTCGGAACACGACGATAGCGCGTCTTTCGTGGAGCGATAACTTTGCAACACCTGTTACAGGCCGGTGAGACAAAGTCCGCATGTAAATACTCTGCGCTGCAGGGCTGAGCTCAAAGTGGAGAATCCTGTTTGTCGTGATGTTGCAAATGCGCTCTTCAGTTATGTGCTCAATCCATCTGCACCAGATGGCTCAGAAGCTGCCGCTTTTGAGGCAAGGGGCGGTGCCTCAGAAGCGGCTGTGACCAGTGGTGACGCGGGTGCTCGATAGAAGTGCAGTGGCGTATATAAACTGCACAGACGATGGTAATATGGTGCCTTGTGCAAAGTGGGAAGCTTGTGGCCCTGCCATCGCGATCATGTTTATCGGTGCTACTCAGAGAGAGGGAAACAGATAGACTTATAAGGCATCCTCCCTGTCAGGTGCTATTTTACTCTCTGGAATTTTGATTTCTCCGAAGCCCTGGAATTTGATCAGATCAGACCAGACAGACAGATATATATATATATATATATATATATATATATATATATATAGAGAGAGAGAGAGAGAGAGAGAGAGAGAGAGAGAGAGACAGACAGACAGACAGACAGACAGACAGACAGACAGACAGACAGACAGACAGACAGACAGACAGACAGACAGACAGACAGACAGACAGACAGACAGACAGACAGACAGACAGACAGACAGACAGACAGACAGACAGACAGACAGACAGACAGACAGACAGACAGACAGACAGACAGACAGACAGACAGACAGACAGACAGACAGACAGACAGACAGACAGACAGACAGACAGACAGACAGACAGACAGACAGACAGACAGACAGACAGACAGACAGACAGACAGACAGACAGACAGACAGACAGACAGACAGACAGACAGACAGACAGACAGACAGACAGACAGACAGACAGACAGACAGACAGACAGACAGACAGACAGACAGACAGACAGACAGACAGACAGACAGACAGACAGACAGACAGACAGACAGACAGACAGACAGACAGACAGACAGACAGACAGACAGACAGACAGACAGACAGACAGACAGACAGACAGACAGACAGACAGACAGACAGACAGACAGACAGACAGACAGACAGACAGACAGACAGACAGACAGACAGACAGACAGACAGACAGACAGACAGACAGACAGACAGACAGACAGACAGACAGACAGACGACAGACAGACAGACAGACAGACAGACAGACAGACAGACAGACAGACAGACAGACAGACAGACAGACAGGACAGACAGACAGACAGACAGACAGACAGACAGACAGACAGACAGACAGACAGACAGACAGACAGACAGACAGACAGACAGACAGACAGACAGACAGACAGACAGACAGACAGACAGATAGATAGCTAGATAGATAGATAGATGTCGTCGCTAAACCCGTGCATTCACGCGCTCACTAGATAAACATCTCGTACCCCTCAAATCAACTTCGAATCGATAATGATTTGTGTGACTCAGGAGAGACAGCAGAACTATGCGAACTTACGTTTTTCCTGTCATGATGTTCAATGAGTGTATGAGGGTACCTACATTCCATCAGTTTATTCTCTTAGCTTCGATCGGCGCCAATCAACTTTTCTAATGCGACGCATTCAAATGACGCATTCATCAACATATTCATAAACGTTCTCTGCAATAAAACAATATGTCCTCCGCTAAGTAAAGTTCGAGCCTTGAGAGTACTTATGTAAATAAATAAATAACTAATGATAAAATTTATAAGCCACGGCGCATAGTCTGCTTTAGAATAGATACGGCAAAAGTCGTACTGCAAGCCAGCACCGATACCTCCTTCATGAAGTCGTCGTAGTTTGTCACCGGACCCACTATGAGAGCCGGGAAGTATAGCAAGTAGGCCAGAGCATGCAGGACGTGCTTGCGAGCATCGCTCGGCGCGCTGGATGTTCGGTCGATGAGGTCTGCGGCGACGCTTACGCAGCGGAGCACGTTCCAACCGGTAAAGAAGACGGACGCCTCGATTGACCGCTCGCCACCAATCACACACGGAGAAAACTGCGAACATGATACGTAAAAACAAGCAAAAAAAACAACAAAAACAACTGGGACAACAGAACAGAACAGGCCAAAAGAACAACAATAGATACAGTCGAGCGCAAGGGAACATAAAACAAATCGCTTAAAATTTCCCCTCTCTTCTTCTACCTCCTCCCTCCCACACTGCGGCCATAGCGCCACCTGGTTCAATAAATCAATCCAGTCAATCAAATATGCAACAGAATACAAATTGCAATTCTGCCACAAAACCTATTCTCTTGCTTTATTTCAATCTTCCAGAGAATAGCCTGACTAATCAGTGCATGCAGTGTAGAAGATTGTACTAAAATCTATCAGAGTACCAAAGTTACCTAGTGAAATAAGAGAGCAGCATGAAAAAAAAAATCTATGGCGAAAGACAAAAGAAACGAAACAACTGTTGTAAAATTAGACCGTGTGGTATTTCGTTAGTAGTGTTAATGGCACCGAATTTGAGATGTTCATTAATTTCCATTATTTCGTCCATTTTCTTTTCCGTTGCTGAGGTGTTTTAGAAGAATTAACGAAAATACTTTAACCAAGCAAGAACATTACAACACTGCTCGAAAAGCAGGCATACCGACTCCATCAACTGCTTTTCGAAAAGCGCTCAACAGGAACCAAAATGATGTATCACTGGGGGCGTTTGCGTTTTACATGTATTTAAGCAGGAAGTGTGCGACACACAGCTTTTGCATACGTTTAAAAACGCAATATTGATGATCAGGGAATTTGTGGCGCCAACTGCTATTCATACAATCTCTTCTCTAGTTATGATCACTGCTCCACATTTCCAGATTTCTTGCGAGCCTTCGCAGAAGCATGCGATATAACACCGTTCTCGTCGAGCACCCGACAGAATCAATGTTTCTTTCTTCATTTTTCTTTCTGTTCTTGCTTTTTCGAGTCGCTCGCGAACAGCTGCAGATTTATGTCCCGGGAATCCGATTTCCGCGAATCAAACACTGCGCGCGGTTTTCCTGACCGCCCGAAGCCGGACAGCATAGTGGCGCCACCTGTCCGCGATTCCTGTTACCCAGGCACCTGCCCCGATTCAGAAACAGGTAAGGTACTCCCTATTTATTCCCTCCTACCTATACTAAAAGGTAACGCGACACCTTCGCGTGCTTCGCCGCGTTGGCGCGCTATGTAAGAATTCTGCCGATAACACGTTGGAATCTATGTGAAATGACGCTTTCGTGTTGCGGCTATGATTAAGCGTCACTAGTCTAAATGCGATACGTACGATTATTCTCGTCGTATGGAACGTGTAATACGCGAGGTTTATGTTTATGCAGCGACCAGTTCACAACTTCAGTGTCGCGCAATGGTTATATGTATGAACTTACATGGTCTGCAAGCGCTGCCGAAATTCAAACACCAAGAGGATGCAGACATCGACGCAGCGACATCACGAGCACAAAGGTGATGTTTAATAATTGTCGAGTAAAGAATGATGATGACAGGTGCATTCATAGAGGAGTGCGACACAACTGCAAATACATTTAGGCATTCGATGCGCCTTGTGTGAAATGGGCACGTGTCCTTTCTCAAATATTTGTCAAGCATAGCGCATGCTCGTGGCACATACGCAACGTCCCAAGAATAGGGAAGTCCAAGTTTAAGAAATCTAGGAAGATCAATGTAGCCGTCTAACATCACATGGCGATGTAAAGGGGCCTGTGTGATAAGACATGTCAGTTAGCCGAGGTTACCTGTGATACAGGCGTTATGTTGTCATTTATTATTTTATTGCACGGGAATAGAGCTGCGGCCTTTGACACTGTTTGGTGGGTCAATTTCGTGATACGTAAACCGGTTTGCTGTGTCCTTTAAGTCGAGATAACCACAGACAGACCTACGCGAAACCGGAAGGGGGGGGGGGAGGAGGGAGAGAAAGTTCTACTTTACCATGACGACCATAATTACGCGCTTTGTGCTTATAACCCATGTACCACCTTGTGGAGGGCTTGATTGAAGTATACTTGGTTTAAAAACAAAACGCCTCATAGGTGAACAAAAAGAACCCTGCATATTATGAGTTTTGAACTGTTCCAATACCTGAGCTTGCTATACGTACTCACAACTTGCTGGGGCATTTCGATTTAAAGGCCTTGTTTTAGGGGCGAAGCTCCTTAGGGTGTGGGTCTTTCCCTCCTCTGTAGTAGTAGTAGTATGTAGCCACCTCTAGTTTATGATTGCTCAATAGATGGCGTTGTGTGTATATAACGAGACCTGGAACGCCAAAAGACTCTACATCAAAGGATACGTTCCTGTCGTTTGCATCGATGATGCAGATCGTACTGCTGGTGGGGTCGCCGTGTATGTAAAGCAGACAGAAAAGGCGCAAGATCTGAAACTACTACCAACGATACAGAGCCACAACGGCGAATACGCTGCCATTGATTTGGATGGGGTCATCATCATGACCGCCTACCTTGCGCCCAATCTCTCCACTGGGGACGTCAAGGCGTTCATCGACGAGGCAATGCGCAGTACGACTGGAACAGACCGTTTCTACTCGTCGGCGATTTCAACGTCGACGTTGCAGACAGAAGTAAGGACTGGTTGATGCAACACATGGCAATCAGATATGGACTCAGATGCATATCGTTAGACCACCCGAAACCAACCACCATCAGGGGAACTTGCATCGATGTAGTGTTTGCCAACTTTACGTTAACACCCATACAAGAACCACTTTCCCTGCATTTCAACGATCACAAAGCGGTGATAATGAAGGGATCACGTAAACCAACAGTACAATAAAAGTTTGATGTTTATTATATACACGGTGTTTCACACTCTTTATATGATGCACTGGGCGAATTCCACGGAAGAGTTTCACGGTTTACCGATGATTCCCTCCGGAGCTTCGCCCCACTCATCATCATTCACCCCATGGATATGCTGTGATTTTTTGTTGCTGCCCTGTCAACGGTATACTAGCTATGTCTTTTGGATAGTAAAAACGAAATGACAAAGCTCTGCACCACGTCTCGCATTGCTACTGCCTGTAATGGTTCTTGAGGGCTGTACTCACAACAACATGGCGCAACACATAGCGACAACAACAATACAGTGAGGACTGTTGCTGTTATGCGCATATTATTTAAACATGGATGCTTCTAGCGGGTCAGAGTTGCTGCAAAAAAGTACAGGATACTTCGTCTCTAGGACCTGTGCAGTGTGCAGTGTGCAATGTGTGTTTGTGCGATGACATTTTGTGTGGACAACACAACTCCTGCGTGTAGTGTGTGAAAAGTGCACAACCGCGCATCGGACAACGTGTGTAAATAGTAGCTCATTGTACGATTTCATAATCACCTGCCACCTACCTCTCCCTGTATCTCCCACTTCCCCTTACCCCTGTGAGGAGTAGCAGGCTAGAGACACGCTCTCCAGGCCGACCTCTGCTCCCTTAATTCATTAAAATCTACTCCTCCTCCTACAGGATACTTAAGTGAAATACCAATAACGTTATCAATTCGCGGTTTCGCGACTTGTGTGCGCGATTAAGTAGTACACATTGCAAATATAATTGCCGCAAGCGTTTCTGCATCTCGCCCTTGTCGAAATGCGACCGCCGTGGCCGGGAATCGAAAGTGCGACCTCACGCTCAGCCGCATTTCGATGGGGGCGAGATGTATAAACGCTTGCGGCAATTATATTTACAATGTGTACTACTTAATCGCGCACACAAGTTGCAAAACCGCGAATTGATAACGTTATTGGTATTTCACTTAAGTATCCTGTAGGAGGAGGAGTAGATCAGGAGTACCCTTAAGGGTGCTTTCTGACTACATCTCACAGCCATACACACTTTACGGGTATAAGGGTGCGAATTATAGACCGATTTTCAGCCTTAATGCCCCCGAAGGTGTAAGTTAGTTTACGGTGTAAGGCACGTTAAAGGACATCACGTGGTCTTAATTACTTTCGGAGCCGCCCCTCTACGGCGTCGCTCATAACCCACAGTGTAGTTTCGGGACAATAAAACAAGAAATTTAATTTTACTTCAATTTAGTTCACATACCTTTTTTGCAAGAGTTGTGCAGCGTTATGCACAACTCTTGCTCATGTTAGCCAGGATAAAACCACCTGGAGCTGGAACCACTACAACCACACCCACGTCATCGCTGCTTTGCCCATTGAAAGCTTTTTTCACAACCAGTCTAGATCGATGCGCACGCCGGAAAATTAATGTAGCAATGTAATAAATATTGAGCATCCACTCACCTCATACCGAGGCATGAACGACAGTGTCGTGGTGGCCACCACCAGCGCACCGACCACATACACCACGGATCGGCGACGAAGCCACACCGAGACGCACGACGCCGTCGCCATGATTGCGGTTCTGATCCACAGATCCGTCGGGAAGCACAGAATCATGAAGAGGAGTGAGTAGGCCACGTAGAAATGCTGCAGGAACTGCGATGTCATCGCACGCACAAAACGAGTATGTATAAGCTCGTACTACGCGCTAAACAAACACTATAAAGGAACACACTTTAAGCTGGCAAGAGAGAGAGGGACAGAGGAATAATTTCTGAAAGCTGATGGCGGTAGCCCTGTTATATGCAGGGCTTGGTGTGTTTGGAACTCACATGAAGAAGAGAAAAAAGAACATGTTTGAAAAAATAACGCAGAAACCATCGACAACGATCATCATTGTAAGCGAATAGCCTGAACTAACCGGCGAACGAACGAACGAACGTGCTAGTGACAGTCCGCCTCATTATCGCCGATCCCCGCCACTCGGTTGCCTCAGGGTACGCGCCCTTTCTCTCGGCGCCTTTCCTTCGTGACAGCCGTGAAGAGCGAACGTGTCTAAACGCGTCCACTCGGCTTTAACGTCGTCAGCCTTCGACGGAACGTTTGCCTGCGCTGTATTTTTCGTGGGTGAGAATATGCTAGGCATTCTCGTCCACCGCATCCATCCCGAGGCCATACCGTTAACCTACACGCACCTCCTGCAACGTTATCGCCTTTCACGAAGAACATTATCGCCGCCTCATAATGTTATGACGCGAGAGGAAGCCGTAATATGGTGAAAACTCCAGACAAACACATATCCACATTTCATATCCACATTTCATCCACGCCATACACCCCGCGCTGTATGCCTATAAGTGCCCACACTGCGATCAGTGTGCAACGCTTTACCACATGGTATGGGCTTGCGCAAGCGCACCACAGCTCATACCCATAACGCACCGCACCACACGGCAATGGGAGGCAGCGCTGTCCAGCTCCGACTCGACGGACCAGCTCAACCTGGTCAACGGAGCGAGAAGGGCAGCTAAAGCCGCTGGACTCCTGGACTGAGGTGATCACCCATTGCAGAGCGGAGGAGTTACCTACCTACGCTCGTATGCTCTTTTGCATAAAGCTTATTTTCTCTCTCTCTCCACGAAAAAGGCACCGCGGGGCGGACAGCGAGACGTGCGGCGAACGAGCGAGCGACTGTCTGACTGTCTGTTGCTCGGAACGGCAGTGGCAGTTCGCGCTGAACTTTATCGTACGTATTATTATGTTGATTGTAATGATTGGATAAACTTACTCGGGAACGGCCGAATTAGTGTATATGGTAGTCGGCCGAGGTAGCATGACGACACGGATCGAAGTGCACCGGCCTTGTGCTATCTAGGAGGCATTGGCCGAGCGTCTCAACGCGCTCGCTTGCCTGCGAGGAGTTCGTAACTCGAAGGACCGCTCAGGGGCCGTTCAATTGGGCATTGATGCTTTCGCATTCACAATGGTGTCCTCGAATTTTTTTTCATGCCACCAATCATTTATTATTATTATTATTATTATTATTATTATTATTATTATTATTATTATTATTATTATTATTATTATTATTATTATTATTATTATTATTATCATCATCATCATCAGCCTATATTTATGTCCACTGCAGGACAAAGGCCTCTCCCTCCGACCTGTCTTGCGCTAGCTGATTCCAACTTGCGCCTGCAAATTTCCTAACTTCCTCACCCCATCTGGTTTTCTGCCGACCTCGACTGCGCTTACCTTCTCTTGGTATCCATTCAGTAACCCTGAATGGATACCGGTGATCCATCCTACGCCTTACATGGCCTGCGCAGCTCAATTTGTTCTCTTAATGTCAACTAGGATATCGACTATCCCCGTTCGCTCTCTGATCCACACTGGTGTCTTCCTTTCTCTTAACGTTAGTCCTAACATTTTTCATTCCATCACTCTTTGGGCGGTCCTTACCTTGTTCTCGAGCTTCTTTGCTAGCCTCCAAGTTTTTGTTCAATATGTTAGCACCGGTGGAATGCAATGATTGCACACTTTTATTTTCAACGACAGTGGTAAGCTCCCAGTCAGGATGTGGCAGTGCCTGTCGTATGCACTCCAACCCAATTTTATTCTTCTGTATATTTCCTTCTCATTATCAGGGTCCCCTGTGAGTAATTAACCTAGATAAACGAGCTCCCTTACAGACTCTAGAGGCTGACTGGCGATCCTGAATTCTTGTTTCCTTGCAAGGCTATTGAACATTATTTTTGTCTTCTGCATATTCATCTTCAACCCAACTCTTACACTTTCTCGGTTAAGGTCCTCAATCATTTGTTGTAATTCATGTAATTATCACATGTACCCCAATCAGTTATTCCTATTTTTATTCTCTGCCGCCCCACAGCAGGCTTCTCTGCACACACATTCTTAATGCGGGAAAGTAAGCTTTCAAGGCGGCCTGACAAGAACTGTTTTCTCTTTGATCCATTTTTTGGGGGTTTCAATTGTTCCTTATTGCTTATAAAGCTACCAATCATCTACATTTACACTATTATACCGATTAAATGTCTTGACTTCGCAAATTATGTATTATTGTGCAGATACAAGGCATTACACTTTACACACCTTGCTGGAATACTGGCCAAAGAATTCTTACTCGTTATAAGGGAAACAGGAAACGAGGAGGCGGCCGGAAAAAGGAGTTAATCATACAACGTGGGTATCAACATTGATACAAAACACAGGAAATAAACCGCGAAATATGTCAATAGAGGCAGAATACTTATTACATGTTTTTAGAGTCGAGCCATAGGACAATAATAGTGATGATAGTAGTAATAATAATTCAAATAATATAAATAATATTGATAATAACAATAATAATGAAAACGATGGGCAGTGTCGTCGGGAGAAACTGTTGTGCATACGTGTGTACCGTTACATAACAGGCTTACAGTAGTACGTGTGCATACAATCAGTTCCCGAACCACTAAACAAAGAAAACGTAAAGAAGACAGTTGCCGCAACAAAGCATGTTGCGGTTATTGCCTCACCCGTGACGCGAACGCCGCCAGCAGCTGCCCGACGACAAGGTGAGTCAGAATCCAAAATTTCATCGACCACAAAAGTGTGATGATGGCGTCCCATTCGAAGTCGCCGTAATCCTGAAAGCGGTGTGCGACATTCCTTGAGGTTCTCTACAGTTTAACATTAGAAAAGATCAAATGTTGCGTAAGATTACGTGAATTACATCGCTCAGTGCGCCTCGACCCGTGTGCCGTCTACACTCGTCATTACAGACAGCACCAATAAAGTGAACCTCTTTTATTTTTTTTAATTTATTTCACAATGCTGCAGGCCATGACAGGCCCACGCGGCGACATTGGCAGTGGTGATGCTGGTGGACTGTCGATTATTGTGAAAATGATTATGCGCGGTGAAGTATCCGCGGAAGTATATGGAACATTTAGTGGAGTTACGTTGTTTTTCGATTTCTCGCAAAAGCTGCCATATATGCGGCATAATGTAGGCATAAAATTACATTAAGAATGGCGGGCTCACTTCAAGCAGTTACTTTCTGCACATATAGCAAGCTGGATATTTACAGAGGGCTGTCTGTCACAAGGAAAAGAACAAAACGTACAATTCACGCACGGCAATAGAAAACATAGGATGTGAAAAAAAAGAACGCTGATTGCATTATGCTGCCCGGCCTTCCAATCAATCGTGATTCCTGCAACAGCATCCATTTAAAAGCGTACGCAGCAGTTATGTTGCACTAAGGAAGCTGTGAGAGGGCGAACATGGTAGAGTACTTGTAAAAGCCTAGAAGCTGGCTTTGCCAGCGAATTTCTGGTGAAAACTGGCTAATGACAACCTTGCTCTCAGTCGCCCAATTACGGGATGACTATTCTGTTCAAAAGTTTCGGTATTCTATTTAGAGTCTATTCAGAAGCTTGTCATGGAAACACGGTTGCATAAATATCGCTGCTCCATAAGTAGTAAACGACAGATAAAAGCATAATAACCAAAAAAATCCTACGCAATCACACATCAGCATGTAGATATACGCGTACGTGCGCAAACATTTGTAATCATTAAGGAGGCAAGAAAAATTTCTTGATATTCGTATTGTGTACTTCAAATAACATTAAAATGATTAAAAAAAAGTCAGTGGCGATTTAGCGTTAAATGCTAAAGAAATGAATTAGCATTACGTCAGACCTCTTTGAGGTCCCGAATCGGTTATATATATATATATTCATGACCACATAAAGCCAACATGCATGAAGCCAAGGAAAGGCGTAATCGTGTTGCTGCTGAAAGTTTACACCAGCACAAATGTAAAATACACTTGGCTACTGCAATATTAGCAGTGTTTGTCTGGTTGAGTTCTGCGCCACCAGGTGGCTGAACCATGCAGGAAGCTCACGTTTGTGCATCCACTCATCCGACAAAACGCCCAGTCCGTTCGCGTGTACGGGAATACCGAGCAAGCTAAAACTCTCTAATAGAGAGTGTTCTCGTGTCCTGTATTCGGGTAAGCGCAGGCGGACTGGGAGTTTTAGCGGATGAGCGGATAAGCTAAAACTCTCTAATGGTCGGCATTCGGCGATGAACCCGCACAGGTGTGCATGAGAGCACTCGATATTTGCATAGGCACTTTTGTATTGGTGGTGAAAATCCAACTGCCACCAACAGCTAATACCGACCACGGCAATGGTGCGAAAGAGCCAATTCGTTATAAAAACGTGTACACAGTAAACGAGCTAACTTGCGCTCACAAACTGTCAAAGCCATTGCCACAAGGATGATAGGTAATCTATGAGAAATATAATGCACGATAACGTACCAACTAGAATTACCGGAGCTCGCCACAAATGTACAGTACAAGAATAGTGTTAACGCAAACCAGATGCGTCAGTAGCCTTTTAAAACTAAAGAAGCGCTTTTCACGCCTTGGTCGAGTTTTTCTGTACACTAAATGTGTCGAACACGACTAGTGTCATAGTTTAACAATTTACTACGCAGGATTCCCTATATCTATGCTTCAGACTAAAGGTAAATCACTGTTCTTACAGAGACGCTGTCAAGCGTACGCGAAAGCTGGTGATGCTCGTAAACGGTACGACCATGCCTGAGCGTTATTGAAACATCAATGACCTTACCCTTTGCTTGCATTCATAGCGATTGCAGAATCCTCGGACTTCTCTGTGAAGGGCAGAGACGATCTCAGCTGTTGACGAGAGAACAACACCATATACGCATGCGACATGTGCACTTAACTTCCTTTACTACCAGAACTGAACGAAATGTATGCATCGAAAGCAGATGGGCACGGGGCTCCATTAAGAATCGTAGCAGCGCGGATTGTCATGGGCCTTGAGCTATGACACTCATACTTGTCTCATGGAGTAACCACACAAGTCGTCTCATCAAGACTGTGATCTTATTTTGTTTTGCATTAACCACTAAGTTCTAACAAGATTACCTACCTTATACCGCCCGGAACTTATTCGGTGGCAGACAATTTCACAAGATATGCACCTTCTTTTTACAGCGAAGCTGTTAAGCGCTAGTCTCCCTAGAATCGTGTCCGCGTGTAGAAAAAACTATCATCATCAGCATTTGCTTTGGCTCCATGTGGGTCGCGGTTTCCTGCCAGTTGTGCCTTAGCACCGGTGTCAAAACGGATGATGGGTGGCCCATTGTTATACCCTCACCACCGCCGATGCCTATTTCACAAGTGTCGCGGACTCGCGATACTTGACGGCGGCATGTCCCACCAATCGTTGTTTCTGCGACTAATTATAGTAGGCGACTTCAATGCTCACCACTCGGCATGGGGCTATCAGTCTTGTGACAAGAAAGGGACCAGCCTATGAACAACCTCTCTAGAGCTTGGCTTAACTCTCCTCACAGACCCAGAACGCCCCACTCGAGTAGGTAACAGCGTCTGTCGAAACACATCACCCGACCTAACATTCAACAAAAACATAGAATTCGCCAAATGGGAAAACACAGAAACTAATGCAGGCAGCGATCATTACATCATAGCCACCACATTTTCGCTCACTAAAATCAAGAAAAGAAAATTCAAAGTGAAAGATACTAAATTGGACACCTTTAAAGACATTAGAAATGAGTGGGAACACATCGCAATCACAAACTTGGAAGAGTGGACATCCAGCCTTATCGAGGACGCGAACAAGGCCACCACCGAAGCCGAGATCGAGGAGGAGCACCCATCCCCTGACTCACGGCTTATACACTTGTGGGAAACTAGGGAAAGTATCCAGAAGAGATGGATGTCACAAAAACAACAACAACACCTTACGTAGGAAGACAGCTCAAATCGACAAACAAGTCGAGAAATACACGCAAAAATTGAGCCGAGAACACTGGCACCAAATGTGTGACCGGCTCAATGGTCAATTAGCTAACAAGAACTCTTGGTTTCTACTCAGACATCTAATAGACCCCGAACAAACCAAATCAATCACAAGTAAGAACATGCAGAAACTAATTCATTCGTATCCTGGGGAGAAGAATGACCTAATACAGGAACTGCTGAGCAAATACTTCAACACCAACAAGGACATGCCCACTCCAGCGAAATATGAAGGAGAAAGCAATCCAGCTTTAGATAGGGATATAGACGTAGCAGAAGTTGGAGCCGTCCTCAGCCAGATTAAAACCACTTACGTTGCCGGAGAAGACAGCATAACAAACAAAATGCTCCGCAATTTAGATGATCGCTCGATCAGCGAAATCAGTAAACTCTTTAACACCCACTGGACCGAAGGAAACGTTCCACCTAGCTGGAAACATACCAAGGTCATCTTCATACCGAAACCGGGCAAGAGGTTAGAACTGGGAAACCTTAGTCCAATTTCTCTCACCTCCTGCTTAGGCAAGGGCATGGAGCATGTAATATTAAACAGTATAAACCATTACATTGAGACAGAACACCTACTACCTGACACGCTAATTGCTTTCAGAGCATGTCTATCAACACAAGACATTATGCTTCAACTGCAACAAGACATTCTTGATCCACGCCCAATAAGAGCCACTCGTACCATACTGCGCCTGGACGTCTGTAAAGCATTTGACAATGTAGCACATCAGGCCATCTTAAATGGCCTATCTCAGTTAAATGTAGGCGAAAGAACTTTCGCCTACATTCCGAACTTGGAATGCACAACACCCTAGAGCAGCTGATCGAAGCACACAAAACAGCACAAATATCACGGCTATCAGACACGATGACGGGACTACACATCCTGAGTAGACTGAACATTAAACCCATATACACCACGGGAGGCAGAGCACCATTACCTCTCGCATTCAGACATTACCTAATAATCAAGCCAATACCAAAAACACCCTGGCGGGCAGGCACGGCTGCAGGAGAAAAGCCAGGGCAAACAAACTACGCGAAACCAAACCGAGGTGTTTGGTTTCGCCAACCAGGGACACAACACATACACCCTGAGTGCCGTGGACGGAAAATCTAGAATCGTAAATGTGGCCTCAACTAGAGCCGCATCAATCAAAGAAGCCGAAGTAGTGGCCATAGTACTGGCTATCATGAACCCAACAACCCATACTGTCCCTAGTGACTCTAAGAGCGCTATTCTCAGCTCTATGAGGGGCAGTGTGGGACTAAATACAGCCAAGATCTTGAGAAACTTCAATCAGGAAGACAGAACAAAAATCAATCTTGTCTGGGTCCCCGCTCACTCGGAAAATCCCGGCAACGAGGAAGCACATAAAGTGGCCCGAGGGTTAACAAACCGGATCGCGCCCTCCTTGGAACCGGATCCCCCGATGGGAGAGGTAGTGACTTCCTACAACGAACTTACCAACCTATACAAATAGAACAGGAGAATATACCCAATACCACACAGCAACCTTACGAGAGCGCAGGCCACTATCCTCCGCCGAATTCAAACTAACAGCCTTATCACTCCTCATCGCTTTGCGATCTTCACAAATGGGGAGGTTGACTCAATATCCCAAAACTGCGACAAAAATGCCATAGCAAACCAAAGACACATCCTCTGGGAATGCGAGGGCCTTCCCCCACCCAGAGAGCTTCTGCCAGTTCCGTCTGAAACTACATGGGAGACCCTAATACGGTCTCCAGAAGAAAAGCTACAAAAAGGAATCATTGCCTAGGTGGAAGAGGTCACCGCAGACAAGCGGCCTTCTACAACGCCCTGAAATTTCTCTTAATAAAGTTGTTTCCTCCTCCTCCACCAAACGTTGTGCCCCTTTGTCTCGTGACGTAGAGATCGCGCTAGCGCTGTTATCAGCAGTTGCCCTTTGGACTCTCTATGGTACGGACTCTCGTTTAACCACATCTTCCAGGATCCTGACGTCTGGATCCTGGTGATGCTGTGCAGTGTGCTAAAGTGTGCGAAAGGACCTTCTGCCTTATGATTCCGCGCACCCAAAAACAGTGAAAAGAGATATCGCGACGCTGTGACTAAGGTCTGCTTTAAAGAAGTTTTGCGAGCACACAATGGACGACAGTTTTCAGCTACAGATATCGAGGTTGGCTGCAGCCGGGTTTCCTTCGGTGATTATAACCACTGTGGCTGAATCTTTGCTCCAGAAAGCGAAAGGGTACAGCAGACAGCCTGAGGCCATGCAGAAGCAGAGACCACTGGTTTTGCCTTACATGCAAAAAATCGTCCACAATTTGAAAAAAAGTTGCTACAGGCATGACGTTCCGGTGGTTTTCTCGGCCCCTAACAAGTTTTCTAAGCTTTGCGCCCGCATTTCTTCCGATTCCGTGCGGAAAGAAGCACGCTACTAAGCCGGTACTGCGTTGCGGTGGGCGTCGTATACGAAATTCCGTTGAACTGTGGCAAGTCGTATATAGGCCAAGCAGGCCGCTGCGTTATTGACCGCCTAAGGGAGCATGTTTTATCGATTACAAATGGTGTGGATTCACACCTGCCGTTCCATTGTGCCTGGCATTGCTGTGCTCCATGGTTTGATGACACGCGCGTGATAGGAAGAAGCAGAGAAGTGTTAGCACGTGAATTGCTCGAGGCGTATCACATAAGGAAGAAGAGTGATGGTTTTATCAGTGTGCCTTCTGTTTCCTTGTACAAAAGTGAATGTTCGTTTTTAGATAGCGCAGTGAGGTAGCTTTTTACACGTTCTGCGCCATGTCTTCGTGCGCATTCTTTTGGGAAGTAGATATATTTGGGTGATGTGCTGGAAATAAAACTAGTTGTAAGTTTGCTGCCCTATCCTGTCTCCTTCATTCATTTTCTTTCTTCTTTTTCCTTGGGACACAACTCATTCGTTTGGCTATGAACGCTGTGGTTCATACGCTAGTCTATGACGATGGGGAGGACTTGACACAGCAAACGCACTACTTGGCCATCGCGCCAAGCGAAAACAAGACACCGGTGTCCTTGTTCTTTGACGAACATGCCGAAGACGCTCAATATAGTGAAGAATGATAATATATAAATTCACTATAGCAATATTCACAACAGCAGACCCACCATAGTCACAGCTTCGCTGGCTTCCATCTTCACAGTAGTGGAAGGGCTCTGAATTTTTTTTTTTTATATTGCTTTCCTTTTTTTGTTCTGCCCACCTTCACCCAGCGCATTTCTTCTTCTTTGTTTAATTCCCGACAAAGTCAGTGCGTCTCGCGCAACCAAGGCACTTTAAACCTTCCTTAAAGAGACCAGTCCCAACGAAATACTTTAATGAGTTTCTATGTCGCGTGTTCTTGGCATGTTCAGTGTATGTTGTGAATCTGTGACGTGTACTGTGCTCGGCATCTCGTCGTCCATAATACCAATCTGGTGCACACCCAGACACACACATGCGCGCATCACACACACACACTCACACACACGCACACGCACGCACGCACGCACACACACACGCACCCCCCCCCCACACACACACACACATACACACACACACTACGTAAGCTTCGAAAGGGAAAAATTCACTGTTGTCAAGTGAAGCAGTCCTGCCATGGCGAATGGGCCGCAATTCAGCCGTTAGGAGAGTATCTATCGCCCTCACGCAACTCCCCCCCCCCCCCCCCCTACACAGAAGAAGAAAAAAAAACAAAAACAAAAAAACTAGGGGAGAGAAATAGCTTGGCATTCACATGGAAAAGGCGTATGTATACCCGGAAAAGCTAGATCCTTGATTAGCCTTGCTTTGTTCGTTTCATTCAGCTCATTCTACTTAAATCTTACGCAGGCGTTACTATAAATAGTGTTTCGGAGTACTGCATCTCAGAGAAAATAAATTTTACCTCTCTTTTGTACGACACTGTAGGCGGCGTAGAACAACAACAGAGGCCATGCAGTCCAGTGGGCGACGCGGAGGTAGCCATAACGCGCAATGGTGTCCACGACGGCACGTGCCATTCTGGCAAAGCTGTTACACGTCATCCTCCCGATTTTCAAGCCATCACAAGAGAGCTAAAACACCCGACGAATCGAACACATGGCGAAATAAATATGCAATCTCAAAAACACCTGTGGGTGTAACGTAATCTGCTACATTTCGCGAACAACGCTTCCCACTTTTTGTAATAGAAAAAAAAGTACACCTTCTCGTATATACTCTTTTTTTTTCTTTCTTCGGAGAACACTGAACGCAGAAAGTTCCAGCTCCAAGCCCTGGCACTTTTGACGGGCGTTTAATGCGGCAGCTGGTCTGAGAGAACGGCGAAGGAACAAAGAGACCCCACATATCTCGCACTAAAAGAGCCTCTTCACGTGCAGGCTTTCAATTCGCAGCTGTGCTTCATGCGTGACTGCAGGCCTGCCTTCCCTGTCTTCAAGAAAAGATACAGGAGTCGAATGTCGTTCGTTGGCCGAGAAATTGGTTTGTCTGCGCTTTCTTGCAAGATCGAGTATGTTGATGTTATGGTAACGACCCTCACACCGATAGCCTTGTAATCCAGAAATACTTCAAGCCATTCTAACGGGAAGCCAGCTGCTAGTTTTAAAATTTTGAACTATCTTTGCTCGGAAGGCTTCCCAATCTTGATTGCAAAACGTCGTAAGCAAAAAATATGAAAAAAAAAATGCGACAAGAACATTGGAGCGATCCCAAATACAGTGGTCGTGCCAATGTATGTTGGACGCTGGAGAGCTTCAGCACAACGTCGAGAATCTCACGTGTCCAGGATGTGGCGTCCCCCCCCACCCCCCCTTTCCTTTCACGTTACGGTACAATGCACCGTTCCTTGCTCCCCGTCTTTTCTCCGTGTCTTCTTGCATCCCGCACCACAGAGCAGTGGGAGTGCGTCCTTCACGCTGGTGCCTCCGAAGTCCGCCGGGCACTGATCCGACGGGCACGGGACATCGCCGAAGACGTCATAGAAGCCACGGACTAGAGGCCCCTTCCCAATTTCCCCTTACCTGTCAATGAAAATGTTTTCATCGTCATAATCATCATCAGAAGCCATGTGGCACACGTACGTTTCTATGCACATTTGCGCTCTATTCAAATTTAGACTCAGAAATTGGTTTCGTGTGCAGTTCAGTCAACGGCCTCGAATCAAAGGTATATTTGGAGCCCGGCCACATCGTTGGTCGGCGCTAAAGGCTATTAGTGCATTGGTGCAGTTCTCTTAGTGCATCGGCTTGAGTGACCGTTTGTAGTCGTCCCGCGTGCATACAGTACTCGCCCTCTCTCCTTTCTTCTATTCCCGTACCCGCAGTTAGGGTAGCAAACCTGACGCTCGTCTCGTTGACCTTGCCGTTTTTCCTCGTCTTTCCATGTGTTTATCTCTGTCAAATTTATATAGAGAGGGGAGGGATGCCTTTCGTCTGGCAAATCTCCACCACACGTGACGTCTTGGTCAAAAAGAATCACTTATAGATTTCATGGAGCAGAAGTGATTAGTCCCACTAAACATGCTTTCATGAAAGTGACAATTTTGGTCCTTCCTTCCATTTCACATTGACGGCTTTCAGCTAAGTATAGAGGACGAATCCTATAGAGCGTGTAATCGAAGCTGAGTCGGTTCCTGAGCCAGTACTTTCAATGTTGGTGGCTTGGTTGGTCGATCCTGATATCAGCGCACGATACGCGTCTTCCCAATATTTAATATGGTTTGGAACGCGGGTCGCTCCTGGAGACAGTACAACGTAAAAGCGCCTACTCGTTTCACAGCATTAACCAATAGAATTAACCCACAAGTTCCCCCACAGCATTTCTCACGCGTACCTGGAAGCTTTTACTTGGTCTTCGACAATGACCCTCCTCCAACGGTTCGGTGTCAAATTTCGCGGCCCCTTTCTTGTTGTTGTTCAGGAACATGAAATAACATTGAGCTTAATAGTCAAGGCGGTGAACCAGCGTTTTCTTCAACCCACGCGACCGCTGAGCTCTCTGTTGTAACAGGTTATTCGCTGTCTTAGATTACAACACCTCAAGTATATTTACTTGCATGTTGGCGTTTTGAGCGTTGTTTGGCGTCTAGGAATGCATTGGATTGGAACCACAATGTCTTCGAAACAAACGACACTCGCGAACTAAAACAATGCGCACTACTCCATTTTAGAAAATCAGAGTTAAGTGACCAGCCTTTATTTTAAGAAGTGCAAGAGAAAAGGACGGCCACTGGTTTGACAGCATACGCACGCTGCCCCACTATAGGCCTTGGAAGGTGGCCCGTGAATTCCAGGAAGAGAGCCCCCGAACAAGCGTGGATTCTGCATGGCTACATAGAAAATCAGTGTTCAAATCAGTCGTTGACGTGGTCGTGGCTGGCAGTAAGCGCACAGTGTTCGTATCTTTTATATATATATATATATATATATATATATATATATATATATATATATATATATATATATATATATATATATATATGGTGTTGGTCTGCTGAGCACGAGGTCGCGGCATCGAATCCCGGCCACGGCGGCCGCATTTCGATGGGGGCGAAATGCGAAAACACCCGTGTACTTAGATTTAGGTGCACGTTAAAGAACCCCAGGTGGTCCGAATTTCCGGAGTCCCCCACTACGGCGTGCCTCATAATCAGAACTGGTTTTGGCACGTAAAACCCCATAATTTAATATATATATATATATATATATATATATATATATATATCCTTCATTTCTTCTCTGTATTATTGAACACTCGATTAAGATCAACAAATGAGCGCTTATTTGTAGAATATGTTGGTGCCGGCAACATCACCTATATCTACACATAATTAGCCGCCGTCGTCAGCAGCTCTCGACAGGATCGTAGCCATCTGAAACGAAAAAAAAAAGGTCTCAGACTTAGTGATTCTCTGTGGACCCACTCCTGGGTACGCATTGAGATGCCAACGTGATCTTCCCCGTGTCCTACACCACCGTGACCGAGCAACACGGTATTACGACGTGACTTCCACCTCGCGAATGCAACGAAGTTTGGAACTACGAGTATGAAAAGTCGCAGATTTTGTTATATGGTGTGTAAGAACATTATATATGCTGTAATTAGCTTACCATTTCTCACTTGCATTTCATGAACTAGTTTACATGCAGTCAGATGTTTTAGCTCAATTGCAACAAGCCTCTTCTGATTATGGCTCCGTCTCCGTACTGACTAACAAAATATTAAGAACTAGTAAGCCATCTGCCATGATCTAATGTGTCAGGCATAATTGCAATGGCCGGGTAGCGAAAAAAAAAACCGCACCGGTGGGCATGAAGAACGAGCGCTAGATTGTCGACTACATGGTTAAATTTTCCCGGATAATTATTCTTGGCCTTCCTGAGCAGACAGTTCACCATTACCGACAGTCTATCTCCAGTCCTGAAGAGAGGTCCAAGCAATCCGGTGCATGTTCACCTACACGAATACGTATGTAGCGGGCACCACGCTTTGTATCACCAGATATCTACTGAAGCCACCCCGGAAAATTAATGTGTCTTCCTGAAGGAGTGGACGTTCGGCTCAAGCATGCTAACAACCAATTCTGCGCACAAATTTAATCTTGTAGTGGACAGTTGAGCGCTTCTTCTTCGTACCCTGCCCACGCGACCGTGTCTCTTTCGCGCTACCTTCTGCGAAAAATATGAAGCCTTCCTCTATGAAGTCCAAATGCAGCGAAATGCTCAAGTGCATAAAAAGTACTGACAGTGATAATGTATAGCTACAAAAAAGTATCGGTGTAAAATATTGTACGCGGAATGCCACACGGATGCATTAGAAACAACTTGCGATAATTTGTGCGTTCATGTCGAAACTGGAGGCACCATTACCACTATTGCAGGCCACCGTAAGTGACGTAGAACACGAACTCGGTTTTACCCGAACCGAGAAGGTTGCTCGTTGCATCACGCACAGTACGCATGCTGCGCAGGCCTGCACTTCCAGATGTATTTCGCATATTTCAAAGAGAGAAAAGATACCACTTAATTGAAGAACGGTTAGTGCACCACGTGCAATATTGAGGCTGACGTCATACTCGTCTTATTGGGTAGCTGTGGCGACTGGCCACCAGAGGCACCAGTCGTCTGTTGCACCGTGCAATCTCGATGCTGTCATCTAAGAAAATGTTGTTCTGAGTCTTAGTAACTACACGAAAAAAAAAGAACTCCACATGGCGGCAATGACCCTTGATTCAGAACGCACGGCTGGCTCCTCGGCAATAACGCCGAGATGGGACGGCGCCCACAGCTGTATACGCGGCACGCTGAAACATCTCGGATATCCGGTAACCACCAGGAGCACGCACCGTCTCATTGTACGATATATGTAAAAGGCTGGTAATAAATAAAAAATAGACACTTGCCAGCCCTGTAGCTCTGCCAAGATTGAATTCTGTCGTATGTACTGGTTAATTAAAAAGATTTCTCCAAAGTCTAATTTCGTTGCAGTTAGCACTTGAGCCACGTATTCAGGTCGCATCTCACGTTCAATAACCGGAACATATCATCACAGGGGCCACGGAAGGTAACGAGAGGGAGGAAAAGAGCTCACCCAAGCAATGCCGAACGGCGACAGCCGCCACCATTGCGGCCACGCTCGAACTGAATAGTGACAATACCGACAGTGGACCCGGCACCGAACCGACACCTGCACAAACCATGGTCAGGCTATATATACGGTCAATTTAGTTATGCATCAGTATATACGGTCACAGACAGATGAAGCGATCTCACGCGATGTTTATATACCGCACATGTTGCAACTTTATGTCGTGCAATGATTATGTCCTACATCGCCTATTTTGCGAGCTAGGCCGAAGTGCAAATGGCAGTTCATTCGAATGCACGCTGTGACACGTCGACGCAGGGAGATCACGAGGTTGAAGGTGATGTTTAATGTTCTTCCGGGTATAGAATGGTGAAGAGAGCGGCATGTTGAGAGGAGTGCAACGCATGAGTCAGTGGTGATGATGACCATCATCTGCGTGTGCGAGTGTCAGTTTCCATTTGGTCACAGGCGCATTAATGAAACGGGTGCATAAAAGAACTCTGTAATTACACCCTTTTCAATAGATCGTATCAAAAGTTTAAATTGGCACATTTTCCCACAACGTATACTACATATTAATTTTAAAACAGTACGAAACTCATTTTTTCGTTACAAGTGACTGACGCCGAAAAGGCCGTTGTGTACTGATATGTAGTCCATTAATAACTTTGATGCCGCCGCACGGGACTATATCGTTATCGGGCTCTTATAATGCAATGAGCTTAATGTTTCTAATGAAATGATGAGGTAGCTGCATGGAAGCAGACCCTGAGGGTCAGATCATTAAGCAGGTGGATGACATCGGCTGTGTGCTGTAACTGTATGACGTGCTCACACAATGACTGGAGCAAACCGTTCGGAAAAAAAAATTTGCAGAAAACATCGATGATGAATGTACGCGAATGGAAAAACGCTTCTTTAAAGCTATTCGCTTTATTAAAAGAACGATGCACTTGAAAGCGTATATTTGTTGCTGTGAAGAAGTTTGGGTAGCGCTTCTTGTTTCAGTGCATGGCTTATATGGAACACAGTCGTAGCCGAACCCATCTGCAGAAGTAGTGTAGGTGGTCGATTTTAGCTAATTTGTCATGAATGAAGGAAGCATCTTTATTGCGAACGGGATGGCTCCAGTGCCTAAAGAAAAAAATATGAGGTTTTACGTGCCAATACCATGATCTGATTATGAGGCACGCCGCATAGTGGGGGACTGTGGGATAATTTGGACCACCTGGGGCTCTTTAACGTGCACCTAAATTTAAGTACTCGAGTGTTTGCGCACTTCGCTGTTCTGCCTAAGAGAGGCTGGGTTCAGTGAAAGGGATCACATACGACGATGGATATGCTAACCATATGTGCAAACCCCCAGAGGGAGAGCAGCCATTCGTGTCCGCCATTTAGCGATGATGTCATCTGACAGCACGGCTTCGGTCCAGACTTAAATGTGGCGTAACTTGAGTCAGATGCCATTACATACCTAAAGCAGCCTTCAAGGGAATCCTGCGTCACGAATCTTACTTTCTTTTTTTTTCTTTTTTTATACAGGATACTCCCTGTTTCTGTGTCGGCAGTGACTGCTATAATCACAGCATCTGTGATGAAATAGAGAGAGAAATTGGCGTACAGAGAAATGAAAATCCTCCTGATCACACCGTAGCTGTCTAGCTCGCGGACGACACACGGAATAACGCCTGAAAACACGCATGCAAGACGAACATGCCGCAAGCCATTCAGCGCACAGCGCCTTGCGCATACTAGTGAATGAGGGAATAGGCAGGTGAAAGCGATTTTCTTGACCAAGTTGACTCGTAACGAAGAAGAAAGTTGATTGCGCAATAAAGGCAAGTCAAGTACACAGGACAGTGCAGTGCGTCTTTGTCCTTGTCATTTATTTGCTCTGGTTCTTCCTTCTCTAAACATGCCAAAAAATAAAATTAAATTATGGGGTTTTACGTGCCAAAAGCACAATCTGATTATGAGGCACGCCGTAGTGGGGGACTCCGGAAATTTCGACCACCCGGGGTTCTTTAACGTGCACCTAAATCTAAGTACACAGGTGTTTTGGCCAAACAAGGACTGGTGGGATAAGATATAAAGAGAGAGTACAAGGCCCTTACACATACAGTGCAGTGAGGCCGACGTTCATCTTTACAAATGTACGGCACGGATGTTCATTGTATAGATCACCGTCCCACATCGGAACGTTCTCCCTTAGACCTAGATGCTGAATTTACCTGCGCTGTCTGACACTTTCATTAGAGACTTCGGGTTGTGCACGGGCACACCCTCAGCCAGCACTTTGTTGACAGGCGATGTCAGCAAAGCTCTCCTTCTTGCGATCGCAGTACACCGAGAACCATTCGAACTCGTTCCAGTGGTGGCCCTCGGGAAGCTTGACATTCACGTCCACCTTATCGTAGCGCTCCAGCGCGGATCTCCTGCGCATGCGTGCGGAGAGTGGAATCACTATTGGTGTCAATGGCTTTGAAACAATACTGCAGCTCAATTGTACTGTACCGATAAGAGTTATGCCTAGATGGGATTCCTTTAGCGTTCGTCGAAATCTCAGTACATGACCTTTATTATTATTTTGATATTTTAGAGCGCGGCTCCTAAGGCCCAACCACTGGCATGCGTCAGCACGCGTCATGGCGCGCCGACAAGCCAACGCGTCGTGTTGGTTGGAGGAAAAGGACACGCGCCCGCAGGACACAAGCTCAGACGCGCGCCAACGCGCGCCAACGCGGGCTCCTCAGCTGCGGCGCACTGTTGCTTGATCACGTTGTACTACACCTTCCAAGTACAGCCTCAAACAACCTGCTGTAAACTGAGCTTGAAACCATAAGTTAGCGATCTGTAGGCATCTTTAGATATAAAAGAAAAAAAAGCCATGTTTGATTACTGAATGTACGCCTGCCGCAACAGTTTTTTTTTTCTACCTTTGAAGTAATAGTGCACAAGATATCGACATCAGCGCTCGTGTTCCGTGCCCGCGTCGTCGACTGTCTGCAAGATTGCTTGCGATATCGCTTTGCTAACACCTGCACGATCACGCCGCATCATATCAAAAGCTATATCAAAAGCTGTGAAATGATTTTATTTTTGGAGGCTCACTGCACAACCAACTATATGAGAAACAGGTGTGCAAAGTATCATTGATAAATCTTTATTAGAAATATGAAAGGTCGTATGAAAGAAATGCGAAAAAAGTAGGTTCTGAGAAAATAATCAAGAAAATCAGGCATCATTTTCCTGCTGTGAAGGTTGATTACAAGCGAAGCAGTTAAGCCCACGACATAGAGGTGACACAGCATTTAGATGAAAGGTATGAGAAAATTTTCTTTTTGAGCGGTGACAGCGGTCATCCCGAAGAAAGATAAAAGCCCAAACGCTTTTATTTTGATCGGCAGTCTTGATCGGCGGCATACATTCGCGTGGAAGACTATCGCCACCTCAGGGAGCCGGAGGAGCCTAGACACGCGCGACGGGACCGCCACGCCGAGAGAGCGGAAGGAAACTATAGGCACGCAAGCGCTTAGAACGACGACAAAGAGAGGGCGATGTGAGCGTACACATGGCCGACGCGGGTCGCACAGCGGCAAATCTTTGAGAAACCCTTATTATCTACCTGAGGGTCAACTGATATTGAAAATGCTGCCTATTGATAACTAGTCTACTGAAAATGCATATCCAAGTGATGAGACGTATAAGCTTTTGCATAGAATGAAGCGATTTTGCATCAAATTCGGGAGCTGAGTTTTTGCACACGCCGATTTGCTGACGGGCACGAAAAATGCATGGGACCCTAACCAAAGACAGCTTCGCTGTACAAAAGAATTAAAACACATGCCTTACTCACAGAAACATTTAGAACATCAGCAGTGCGTGAGACATGACCATTTTTATCAAGAAGACATACATCTTCGGTGCTCTATTTCGAAGTGTGAGAGCGCACGAAGCTCCAGAAGTGTCATGCTTATGTGTCACGCTGGCCTCAATACGTCAATTGTGGCCGTAGTGATCATTTTAATAATAATAATAATAATAATCTTAGCGGTAACATGGCATTCTAGACAGCTCGCAAGGCTAAAGAAAAGGCTGAGGGGCCGTATGGTAGAGCGCCTGATAGCCAGCCACCTAGAGCAGGAATTATCAGGGTGCAAAAGACATGCGTTCACGCGATATAGCTAAAATTCGGGAGGCTGTACGTATTGAAAACAGATCATATCTTTTTGGAGTGCTCAAGTACAAGGGCACACAGACTCAAACCTGTCAGAGCTGTGTCATGTTTCTTTCAGTGCGTCAGCGTTCTTGAGTGCTGCACCACCGATTTATCCCAACTAGCCCATGCGACGCCTGCACCTGAAACAAGTGAGTGAAGGAGTACTGTGAACTAGTACTGAACTGTAGTTCACATGCCGAATCGAAGAATGCACTTTCACCTGAAACGGACGGCATGGCTGAAGATGTACTTCCTATTTTTCACCTACTAGTGTCTTTCGCTTTCTAAAATTATCTTTGCCGCTGGGAACTCGGCCGTTAAACTTGAGTCAGCTGAGACCACATTAATTCACACACGAAAAGTGCCGCGGTGCACCACCCGAAGTTCCAGACGGTTCATTAACCACATCACACACCACTCGAAGTCAGAAGAGCCATATTTCAAATCGCTGCAGCGCCAAACGAAGCTGCAAATTCCTTTTCTTCGACAGTGTTTCTCAGCTGGGCTCGGATACTCCTTGGTGATGAACTCAACGGACGCGCTAGGCCTACGCGTAATGTAAACAACATCGGCAGTAGGCGAGTGCTGATTACCCAGACGAGGCATCAATTCGCACTTCGGACTTCGAAAGCATGTTCCCATTCGTTTAGAGCACAACAAAGTATACATACAACAAGCACAGGCGTTGCCGCAATCATGCATCGGTGCGATGTTTTAGCAGACGATCGTAATGACAGTCGGCAGGTTGGATTTGTCGGCGTCGTTTAAACTCGGCAAAAATTCTCGTCGCACTGCCACCACACACAACCGTCGGTCGTGTCGTTGTCGGCCCAGCATCAAAACACTGTCTTTCAGGAACACTGTGGCGGGCGTCGTGCGTCCAAAGAACTCAGACGATCGTTGGTTTCGGCGTCTTCGCATCGGCGGCCATCTTAGGCATAGCAGTCAGAGGCGTCGCGGCCTCTGGATGGTGGGCGCCGGCGACGCTTCACCAATATTATAGCATCGGTAGTCGGCAAAATCTCCGCGCGTCGCGGCGTGTCACCCTGTTCGCGACAGACGCTTTTGACGCATTTGACGCATTGGCGCGTGCCGACGCCTGCGAGTGGTTAGGCCTTTAAGCGCCCGTTCCTGCGTTCAGCGTCGACGCCCTTCGGCGCAACCGAGCGAACGAGCAAAGTGAAGGATGAAAGAGCGAACGCGCAGCGCAGCGGCGATGATAGAGATATCGAAGACAGGGCGAGGAGGAAGGCGGAGAAAGGGGGTATGGCGAAAGGGTAGGGAGGAGGAAAGCGGAGTGCCGCAGGAGCTGGTCTCTACGGCGGCGACCGAGCGCGTCCACCGATACCATATATGGAAACAAAGCGTTGGCGTGAACTTCGGACCCACTGCGCATGCGCTACATCGCCTGCGCCGCCGCTACTAGAGAATGCGTTCCGCACGAGCGACGCGTTGCCGTGTTCACGTTTTATTTCTGAACAATGGGCGACACAAACGGTGTAAATGCTTCATCTGCGGCTGCTGCTAAACGAGCTGCCCGAGCAGAACTCAGTCAACTTCAGGAATGCGTCAGGCTCTCAACGCCATGGACTGCGCAGTGCAGTAGTATTAAAGTACTTGAAGCAGCTTCTATTATGTAAAACATAATTCATCCGTAACATTTAGCTACAGCGCTCCTGTATTGAGTTGTAAAGGCGAACTTTCTCAGGTCGGCGCTGGAATACGGCTTGGACGGCGCGGGCGCCATCTTACTTTCGGGCTTCGGATTTCACATTCAATGGCTGAACTTGCTGTGGTCGGTAGCAACTTTGTAAAAGACCAAAACAAACTCAAGCTAATGGCACCAAAGTTTGCTTGCTTTTACATTTCGCTATTCATGAAGGCAGATCAAACTTGTAAAATGTATACTTATTTTTTATTTGATGCCTTCAAACCATTTCATTGTCATTGAAATCAGCGCGTCAAATGTAATTAAATTTCGATGTATCACAGCTCCGCCTAAAAAAAGCATTAGGGAACTTACGGCATTAACGAATGAATACCATTTTTCTGGCCGTGTGCCACAGCTATTAAATAATTGACACACATTTCCGAAATAATTACTAAACAATACTAACAATTATTGCGAAACAAAACGTGTTTGTCGGTTTAGCGTTTAAAAGCACCTATTTCTGCGAGCTTTTCGCGGCGAAACCGCTCGTATTTCAAACGTAAACTTTTTGATGGAGTCAACTCTATATATGCGCTATCGTAAGCGAGGATCTTTACGCGGTCTCAGATTTCCTTGCAGTTGAATTTAAGTTACGTGCGGAGTCACAGATCCACGTACTTTCCGTTGTCGTATGCGAGGTGTATCAGGTCCTCCGGCTTGGCCTGTGATGTTTGGGCCGCCACGAAGAACGCTGCTGCGAGAAAACAAGTGGAAGGAAGATAAGAGAAAGAAAAAAAAAAGCATGTGCTTTGACTCCTGCTGAAAGCGCTAAGCGCCTTCTCCCTCCTACCTTTCGACTGAATCCAGAGTATGCGTTGAGAAAAAATGAGTGATTGCATTCCGCAAGTGTACCTATATAACACCCAACAACATTAAAAAAAAAGTGAATATATAAAACAACGACAACTGCATTAGCTAAACAAGGCTAATTCGCAAAGTGTCAACTGCTATCGCCTGTTGCGCTGGCTTATAGTGGCAAAAGCATTGTGCTGCTAAGCACGCGAAGTCGTGGGATGAAATCTTAGCTGCGGCGGCTGGATTTTGATGGGGCGCTATCAAAGAAAAAAAAAACGTTCATGTACTTTTATTTAGGAGCACATTAGAGCCCCGGGCCATCAAAATTATTCCGGAGTTCCCACGGCCTGCCTCGTAATGATATCTTGGTTTTGACGCGTAAACATCCCTATATATCTTTTTAATCATTTTAATTTGCAATTCCAATCGCGCTGGTGGTGGGCACGAAGTTACTGATTTGAGTCGCAGCCGCGATCGACGATCACTCGCCATGCACGCGGTAGGTAAAAAAAAAAAGAAAGAAAAAAACGTATTAGTGAAAACTAACCTAAATTGGCTCACTGCGAGGTGTTTGGTACTATAGCCAAACTGCGGCTATGAAATGTTCCGCAGGCTCCTCGCGTCGCTCGGGTTGCAACCATGAAACGGGAAGACTTTTTCCCGTAGCCTTCTGAACGTTACATATGTGCAGTATTGTTTGGTCGTACTTGTATGTGGGCCCTCAAGGAAACCTCGTCTGTGGTTCTTCTCTGAAACTTCCAAGACACTTTCTCTGCACGACGCACGACCATCGCAGGAAAAGACAGCCGTACCTGAAAAGATTTTGAGCAGAGTATCCACAGTGCAGTTGACTGTAGCGGTGGCCTAGCGGTAGAGCATCCACCTCGTATTCATCCGCCTATAGGTGCTTAAAATCCCGGTGCCGCCGGGAACCCACTGGTTTTTATAGTGGGTAGGGATGTTCCCTTGCCTGGTACTCGGTTCTCGTGGGAGTTTACATGAGGGCCCAATAGAGATTTCCAGAGTTGTCTCTGGTCGCCTCTCAGTGCAACGCTATCCTCCAACACTATAGCCTCTCCCGCCGCATCTACCCCCCTCGACACAAATCCCTCCACCGCGAAGGGAGAGTCAACTTCAGACTAACACTTTCCCACACTTCTGCTTATTTCACGCTATACACTCTACCCTCTATCCCTACAAATGTTCCAACTGCGAGGTGTACGAATCACTGTAGCATACTAACTGGGCATGTCCCCAGACGTGTACACAGTAGGGGCGAAATGCAAAGACGCCCGTGTCCCGTGCATTGGGGGCAAATTAAAGATCCCCTGGTGGTCAAAATTACCGGAGTCTTTCACTACGGCGTGCCTCATAATCAAATCGTGGTTTTGGCGCGTAAAACCCCAGAATTCCAAGTCTTTCTGAGCGAGTTACCACCACTTTTCCGTAGCGGGTATGTTTCTAGCCTCATTCGTGGGCCGATCCCGGAGATGGTGCAGCCTGAAAATGTGGGCCAATATATATGCCACCGGATATGTGCCCCGGGCACCACTGGTCACCGTGATGATGTTCCGGATCTATATATATATATATAATAATAATTAGGAAAATAAATAAATGAATAAAAATTGAACACTAACAATGGACGATGATTGTCAGTATAAGCGAATAGTCCCAACGAAGGAACGAGCGAGTGACAGACTGGCATTTCTGCATTCTTGCCACCCGTCCCCTCAAGCGGGCTGACCGAGAGCGCGCACCCTTTCAATCACTACCTTCCCAGAGTTCCTTAGTGGCAGCCGTATACATAGAGCGAACGCGTCCACTTCTTCTCGCCTTCGTGTATCGGTGTCAACGCCATCTGCGTTCGACGGAACGCTCGCCTGCGTCGGCGGTGTATTTATTTTTTGGTGGGCGTGGAATCCGCTTAAATGTTCTCGTCCGCCGCATCATCCACGATTGGCTGGCCGCGTGACGTGCGACGAACGAGCCAGCCCCCTTTTCCTCCTACCTTCGGATCCTACCCGCCGATCGCTTGCCCAAGAGGACGCGCAACTCCCTCGCCTTCCCCTGCTTTCCCGCGACGAGCGAACAAGCGAGCTAACGACGCGATAGAGTGTCGTGAGCAATGGCTTCGCCCCTATCTGCCCCCAACTCGCTCAGGAAGACTACGTCTTTCATCACCGACTTCAACTGGAGGTTGAATCGCCTTCCAAACGTTTACTGGCACAACAAGCCTCAATCGACTCTATGTAAGCTTGACTAAATATTTTAATGGGAAAACATTATATCGCTAATGACGCGGGAAATCCGGTAGCGTCATCGGCGATGGTAGAAAAAGTCACGTGGTCACAGAGACAGACCGCGCCGGTGGCCGGTCTATATATAGCGCCGCGCGTCGCGGCGCTGTAAGCGCTGCAAGTAGATCTGTTGATTCCGGCGAGTTCCGTCGTGCGCTAAGATGGACGAACCTTCGACTTCGACTTCTCAGTCAGTATATAGCTGCGCCCGACTCATTTGGATGTCCCCACAAGTACGCAACGAGGACGTCGCAATGCTTTTCCATTCATCCACGTAGGGATACCTAACTGCCCTTGACTTTTACCTTTCTCGTTCATTTGTAGAAAAATGACTGCGATAAATATTTCTGTGGCGTGACGAAAAAGGACTGGAATGGGAAAATTTTCAAAATATCCACGATACAGCGGCTCAGTGGTCAAGGCGAGCACGAGGTCGCAAGTACCCTCACCTGAATGCAGTCACTCTGGCGACTGCATTCAGGTGAGGGCGGAATGCGCGGGTGTTTTTAGAATTAATTCACGTTGAAGAACCCTGGGCAGTGGGAAATATCCCGAATCCACCCGTTCATTGTTCTGGGATGTTAGGGAAACGTCATAATTTCAGTTTTTCTCGACATCATTTCGAGGTGTACAATACCGAACGTCGACTAAGAATCGACTAAGGTCGGCTATGAATCTCGCCTCAGGAGTGGTGACGGTCGATGTATGGCACAAATCATCCGGTTTAAGAAACAATTGCTGCTCTGTAATTAAACTCACAAACATGTGCTTCTGCCTTTGTAACTATACCAAGTGCTTCCGCTGCCTCCTTAAAGACGCACTATACTCACAGCCGGTACAGCTGCCGTCGTACTCAAACTCTTTGAGCAGCACGGTGGCACTGTCCTTGAGGATGACGTCGGCGGCCGTCGTGCTTGGCTGCCTGGAGTTGAGCTTGCCCAGGCTCTGTTCCTTGGGAAGTTCGAAGTCTACTGGGACCTTGGCGTTGCCGAAATCAGCCTGCGGATAAGTTGTCCAAACGTTAAATGATCGAACAAAACTCCTACGTGGGTCGAGTGTCAACTCGCGGTAGCTCATAATACACACGCCAACAAAAGACAGAGTGAGACACGGTCGATAATTATCGACGACGCGATGCTCTAACGACGAGTATAGCCGTGGAATCTACACAACCAGGGCTGCTAGCAACGCTGGCTAAAAGTACCAGTGTTACATCTAGCCCACATACAAGAATATCCATGACAAGTGGACGTATTGATGGCTGCTGCGGTAGCTTAGTGGTACAGCATCGCGCGCGTAGAGCCGAAGATGTGGACCCGGTTCCCACCTGCGGCAAGTTGTCTTTTACAGCGAAGCTGTATAGCTCTACCTCCCAATGGGTCTGTCGTTTTCGCGTGCAAAAACTCAACCAATCAGCGGTAGGCGCCCACCGCGTGCGGCACTGGGCTCTCTGCAGCGCCACCTGATGGCGCTCGCTTCGGCGCATCCGCGTTAACGGCGGCGGCGGCCATGCGGGGAAAAGAAAAAAAAAAGAATCCGAAAGCTCGCCTTCGCGCATACCGGGAAACGCTTGCGGCGAACGCTTGTTTGCTTGTGAAGGAACAGGCAAGCAAGCAAGGAATGACGTAACGAAGCAGGGAGTGACGTAACTACACTTTCGTATGTAAAAGAAGAACCCGCCTAGCAACTGATTTCTGCTGTGACAGTGCTATGGGAAGGCCGCGTATAGTGAGGATACCTGGAAACCAGTGTGCGTACGAGGGGCGGCGAAAGTGTGGTTAAGTGCATTGCTCTTGCCTCTGGTCCACTCTTTGTAGGTGCACGAAGTCGCGGCGTAAGCCAACTCGCAGGCCGTTGAAACGTCTAAGGCTAATTTTGTCCACTCTCATTCCATCAATTATTAGTGCATTTCCATTTGGAAGGAGCAGTCAACTGACATTCACTGCTTCTCCTGGTTAAAATTTCTGTTGGTTTTACGCAGCTATAACTAACATACAAATCCAGCCCCTCGTTTGTAACTATTAAGCTCGATCAACGAAAGCCGAACTTATCTTGTGAGCAGATAAAGTAAGTCGAGAGAGAGCGTAAGTGTGTTCATTTGTAGGCGAACGACGAGTAGAACTAAGGCCCGATTCATTGGTGTAGCCATGCGTAGTCGGCACCAGAGAAAAGCCGATGGTAGGCAAAAAAGAATGCAGACATTGAAATATTTGCAAGCGAGGACTGAGAGAGGCGTTAGAATATGAAATATTTAGTGGATGGCTCCAATCATACTTTCCGTTTGGCCGGTCGCCTTTTCTGATATTGTGTTCGACATAACGATTAGTCAAAATCTGCTTTTGTGAACAGCTTTAGCATAAGCGAGAGTACACCTTCACCATCACTTTTTGGTGAGGTTCTGCCTCTACGTATTCTCTTAAAGAAGTGAGGTCACCCTGCACCACAAATTTAAATAGCGGTTGAGAGGCTAATTTTCCTAAGCGTGAATACTTCTGTGAATAGAAGCCCCAAAATGTGGCTCACATAAAAAAGAAAAAAAAAAGAGAGAAACCGTTGTCACCTGCATAGGATATGTAGCCCCATTTTCGGGCTGATAAATGTAATACTTCGGATTGAGTCACACGTGATGAGCGAACCTGCACCCAGCAGTACACCACCGAGCCCGTCAACGAGGTATCTGTCACTCACTTTAAACTTCTTGCAGAAGATACCGAAGGACTTGTAGTCGGTAATCTTTTTGGAAGCTTCAGGTACACGGTAGCGTTCCTGTAGGGTCCCAGCACCTTGGAGCTGCGAAGATCAAGTGATCACCCTCGCGTGCGCTCACTTCACAGGATCCGAAACTCCATTCCACAATAGAAAGACGCATACTTTTATCAACGATCACTCGTGTAGTCATTCAAATTCCTCGAACAAACGAGACCACTTACTTAGGCATATCGCCAATATTCTGCGAGGTTAGCGCCCATGTAACGCCAATGAACGCGGAGGTTATGGTTTACTCACTTGCATTTTCATTGCACTTAATTTATCCTTTCTTTCTTCTTCTTTTACGGCACTACTCACTCGTAGGCAACTCGCTCAAAGCAAGCACCGCGTTGTGGTTCGAGCACAACTTATGGTCTGGATCACATGCGATTGCGATCATGGCTAAGTAGAACGCCGCGGCATCTTGTGGCACATTTTAGGGACGGTTATCTCAAAATTGGTGCTAGTCTCAGTATTTCTTTTAAATAGATATGGCATTAGTATACTGCCTGGCTTCCATTTATAAATCCCAACATGTGTCTTGGAACCAATAATTCAAGGAGCAGCTTAGCGAAACTTCCAGTATCACTCAATTGCAAGTTCATAGAAATGTTAGGACTCTCTATGAGTATTTACAGTATTAATAAATAAATAAAACTAAATTAATTAAACAGTGGTCGAGCAGGGATGGTCGCTGGAGATAAGATATCGACAAGGACACTTGTCATTGTGAGAGTTTCTGTCCTGACGAAGACAATGTCTCTTTCTTGTCGACATGTTTGCTTCGGCGACATTCTTTGTTCTACCAATGTTCTACCTTCAAGCCTCCACCTTCCTGTAAAGCTGTTTGACATACAAGTAACGGTTAGTCGTAACAAAGTGTTCACCTATATGTTGAAGGAATGCCCCATGAACCACAGAAAGTACGCAGTTCCAAACGACCGTTTTTTTTTAAATACCTGCTCTCATTTAAACAAGGTACAGGAGCTTCATGTTGAACATCACTCGCAGTTATACACACGGGCCACACCAAGCCTAGTGCATACTGCACTTGCTGTGTGCAATAGCGCGTATGGCAATAGTGTGTAGTGCAACACGCACTACGCAGAGTGTAATGCAATAAAATGTATTCCAGCAAGCTTCAAATACAAAGTTGTGGTCTGTAGTCCAAACGTGGTTTTTCGCGGTTACATTATTAAATTTTCACGAGCGCACGAATGATGCTTTATGTATTGATAACAGTGCGTTTACACGACATGTATACAATACTGTGATATCAAGCAGACGGACCGATTAGCAGCTCGAGCAGCACTTCTCCGCAACCTCGTCTTCTTCGACCTCCAGTCAGTGCTGCCCCGATGCCGTATTCATGCGCGTGCGAGGCGTAGCAATATTGAAAACTACTGAAAACGTTTTTTTTTTGCATGAATGTCGAGATAATTAAAGGTATGCCGCGACGGGCCGTGAAAATAGCACGATTGAAGCACTGTCGCGACCGCGTGCACGAATGTTAATTCCTTCCGCATTTCGTTACTCGAAACCTACCAACGGACCAGCTTTCTGAGAACGCTATCTTCACACTTGCTGCCATACGATGTATGTCCTGTGAGATTGTACATGTCGAAAATTAGACTTGTACGCACCTTCCGGCCTCGTCGGGCAACTGATCACCTGACTCTTCGTCCAGTTCGGCTTTGGTTCCGGCCCAGAAATACGCATCTGCGAGGATCAATTTCGCGGATGTACCAGGAGAATCGGAGCAAGGTTGCGTTCTGCTGAGAGATGTTTTAAGTCCCCTATGCAAACGTCCAAATGAAAAGGAGGCCAGATAAACCCTAAAGTTCCGATAACGCATTAATGGGATAGTCACTAGTGCAGTCGGTTCGTGAAGATAGAGTGGAGCTGCCGATGACGTCGAACTCTCTTCTCCCGGGAAAACGGAGCTTCGTACAAGTCGCTTGCAACGATTGAGCATTGTCGTAACATTGTGTGCTCCCTTAGACGAGTTCACTCTTCTTACTAACCATTCTTTTCTAATTATATTCCTCAGTGTCAGGAAGTAGAATTGCCGTATGATAATGAAAAAAAAAAAACACACAAAAAAAAACAGAGTATGTTGTGACCTGGATAGCAATGCTGAAATCATGGACAATTAAAAAGTGCTGCAAGTGTTTTCTCTAGAGTTGAACATGTGCTAGAAAGTCGGCACTGATGTCATGTTTTCTTTTTTTTTTTTTTGCAGCACAACACAAGACCTGTCGCGTTACTGAGAGCAGTGAGCTCGTGGCGTAGGAGCTCGCCTGTGGTTAGCACTTAGCTGTCGAAAATGTCAAACTGTGGCCTCAATTATTTAATTCCAAATTGCCACGCTTTTCAGCGTACCTCTCGCGTTTGCGTATACTATTCATGTGCGTGCGCTCATAGCTTTGTAGCGAAATGATTACACATTGCTTCCCAGGTTCCAGGCTAACCTGGCTGTGCTGATAACACCGCCGAACAGCAGAGCCTACAGCATTATGCAAAAAAAAAAAAAACCACAGCAAGAAAAATACTTGAGACAGGAACCATCAGGTGATCATTATCTATGTCATCCGAATCATTTCTGAAAGGTATAGATGACGCAAACGTGTCGGCAAATTTTTTTATTTCTTAAGCGCTGTTCTTAAGTGTCATTTTTGCGCTACTTCAGCCGCAAGGATGCTGCTCATTATATAGTAGCGCCTATGCGCACTCAAGTACGAGACATACTGGCATGCAGCTAGGTCAACCTCTCTAGTTAACACGGGGTTGATGAGCTCGCCACGTAGCATAGTGGGCACTTGGGTCGTGGTGTTTAAGGTGACGTGATACACTCCTTCCAGGTAACGAGGGAACCACTAGTTGGCCCGGCTCAGAGGTCCAAGATGAACTCCCCCCCCCCATGAGTATTGTCAGGTTGTCGCGACGGCGTAGAATAACGCATTGTCAAAAGCGCGACCTCGAAACATTAATTCTTTATTGGCAGAACCTGCGTCCAGCAAGGCAAGTGGCGGAGAATACCAGTTGGCGATCGTCGAAATCTGATCTGCGCTTCAAGTGCATCGGCTTTCCTACATGACTCGTTGAACGTGTCGGCGTAATCACTGGTGCCCGAGCACCTTCCAGAAAGTACCGCACAATTCGTGTCCCACATACATTCTGCTTACCCAAAGTTCGGCGAAAAACATACACAACAAATAAAATGAACGATAACATTCGAGTAAGTTACAAATCTGCAGGCGCGTCTTGCGCTGAGAGATAACTTTAAGCTAGCGGGTGAAATACAGTCCCCTAGAAAAGGATAAATAAGTAAACGTGTCAGTATCATGGGGAGTTTTCCTTCTCTCGAGGAGCGCAATTATGTTGCGCGCGGGAACGCCTAGGACGCCCAAGTACGCCCGCTTCTATCGGCACCCATAGCTCCCGCCTGAGCTCTCCGAACATCGATATGCACCGTTTATTTCTAGAGCTCGCTCTCCTAGCGGCGAGTGGAGCAAAGAGAGTGAAAATTGCTCTCTCTCTCTAGAGTATGGTCGAATCCCTGAACAACACGAAATTAGAGTCCTCGGACTTTTCATCAACCAACACCGCCGGTCCGACACAACACTAGGGAAGCTGCGGAAGGTGGGGGACCAGGTGGGCCGCATGGTCCGCCGGGTTTCCAACAAGCGCGGGGGTCTCAGATGCAAAGATGCCTTGCGGCTGGCTAATGCATTTGTGACTAGTCGAATCTTGTATTCGACTGCATACCTCCATCTCCGCAAGCATGAGGAGGACGCCCTTGAGGTCATCCTCCGAAAGATGATTAAGCGGGCCCTTGATCTCCCGGTCAGCACCTCTAACCAGCGCCTTCTGGGCCTGGGGATGGTGAATACGTATCGGGAGCTCAAGGAAGCTCATCTTACCAACCAAATCACACGTCTTTCTCAGACACTGTCGGGTCGCCGCCTCCTTGCCCGACTACACCTCCAACCTCTCAGACAGATGGAAGAGCGCGTACGTACGCCACAAGAATGGCGCTATGCCCTGCACGTGCGCCCTCTTCCCCGGAACATGGCATGCACACACCATGATGGCAGACGCCTGGCTCGGGCGGAGGCCCTGGCGCGCCATTATGATTCCAAACCCGGCGTTTTCTACGTGGATGCCACCGGCCCACACCATGGGGGATGGTTTACGGCCGCGGTGGTCCACGAAGGCAAAACAGTTAACGGCCTTAGCTTTCGCGCTAGAGACATAACATATGCGGAGGAAGTCGCCATCGCGTTGGCTGCATCCGATTCTCGCTCTCAAACCATCATTACCGACTCGCGAGGGGCCTGTCGGAACTACGAACAGGGTCAGATACCATTCCTGGCCTATCGCGTCCTTCAATCTAGCTGCCGAACCGGGGACCCCGACCCCCGATACGTCGTTTGGGCTCCTGCTCACATGGGATTAGAGGGAAATGAGGCAGCGGATGCTGCCGCCCGCGCGCTTTCTCACCGGGCTCCTTATTTCTCTGACCCCGCCGATCAGGACTCCACCCCAAACCCAATCTACTCGTATACGGAAATTACAGCTTACTATCAATCCGGCCATGAACTCTACCCCCGCCCGTGAAGAGGCCTCAAAAAGGAGGAGGAGCGTCTCCTGCTCCGTCTCTTCACGAACACTATGCTGTGCCCGGCGGCTCTTAAACATTTCGATCCGGCCTTTACTGGTACTTTCCCGCACTGTGCGGAGAAGTCTTCGGACCTCTACCACATGGTGTGGGCTTGCCCATCCAACCCTGCCTTTTCCCCCTTACGCAACCCTACCCGGGAGGACTGGGAGGCTGCCCTGCTTGGCTGCTCAGACCTACGGGCCCAAAAGGCCCTGGTTAAGCGCGCCCAGGCGGCGGCTACTGCCACTGGGGTCCCGTACTAGGGACTCCACCTAGTGTTTGTAAGGGGCGGCCTCTTCAGGGTCGTCCCGAGCATACCTCCTCGTACGTTTTGTCGTACAAATAAAAGTTTTTCACCACCACCACCGCTGACTGCAGTATCTCCGGGATCGACCCACATTTAGTTTTTTTTTAGACAAAATCGGCGCGTCCTCGAGTGTGACCTTGCTCTGAGCTTGACTCCAACTGGACAAAGAAACGTTTCGCATTTCTTAAAAGAAATTACGTCTCGTTGAGCATTTGCATTGCCGAAACAAGAGAATACATATAGACCAGCTTCGCGTTTGCAAACAAGAAACTAACTAGCGCGCAGGCACATGTGCAGAATGAAAAACTGCTGGCTTTTCCGTAATCGAGAGCAGACTAAAAACAAAAATGGGGTTTTACGTGCCAAAACCACCAGCTGATTATGAGGCACTCCGTAGTGGGGGCCTCCGGATTAATTTGGACCACCTGGGGTTCTCTTAACGTGCACCTAAGTACACGGGTGTTTTCTGCATTTCGCCCCCATCGAAATGCGAAATGCGAAATCCTGCATTTCGCCCCCATCGAAATGGCAAGGCAGATTGGTTGAAGATGATACTAACCACAATCTTAACATGGTTGTAGTATATGTTCGCAAAGCACACCCCACCACACCGCAGCACACCATACTGTGCAAATGCCCATATGGACGCTGCCCAGCTAGAAGACGAAAACCGGCTGAAGGCGGCACGACAGGCAGCAAAATACACCAGGGAGACAGAGAGCACTGCCCAGCTAGAAGAACGAAAGCGCCTCAAGGAGAGGCCACACAGCGTGGCGCCATCTCAAGAGGCGAAGCAAAACCCGCGCCGCGGAACTCACGGACGGCTGGCGTTCAAAAGATAGCAGGCAACCTTGTCTCAGCGCCAAAAGATGACAATCAAGTGTATGGTGCCCTGTATCGGCCTTTTGAACGTCGCTATTGGAAATGACAAATAAAACTTCAGCGTACTAGAAGTTACAGCTTGAGTGATATTGTGAACAAACATTAGCAAGAACTCGGAAGCAATATACATTTTTTACGTGTTTGTAATGCGGTCTTGTAGAAAGGGTCGGGGCACCCGAAACCGCATTTTCTTAACTTTTGACTGGCAGCCCGGTTGATCTGGTTTTGTCTCGCAACGATGCCCAGATGTTCTTGTTTGAGTGCGTGAATAATGGCTCTAGCTTTTGTTGGAGGTCACTTGAAGGTCAGAGACAACGGGAGCTAAAAGCATTTCATACTTAAAATAAACCCTTTATTGGGATTTCTCGTCGAGCCACTTCAATTCGTGCCCCAGTAATCTGTGGCTTAGTTATTTTACGACGATAAAAGGCTAAAGATGAATAGAATCACGAGTGCCTGTCAGAACCGATAGGTTCGCGGTACGCAACAGTATATATAGGCAGCTATCTGCATGCCGTCATGGCTTTGCACAGGTCTCCACCGAAACAAGAAAGGGCTGGATTCAGTTGAATCATAGAAATTAAAAAGAAATAGTTTGTGTAAAGGACGGCGAGTCACGTCGAGCGAACAACGTGGTGGCGGAGTCAACGCATCTTGAGAAGATATTCATATAGTGCTGTGTGACAGACGACATTACACGAGTCATCGCCGATCCTTGACAGACAGCCGACTCCCCCTCATAACATAAATTTCGAGACAATTGCTTTTACTCTGAAGCCACCACGCTGCACGCAACGACCATTCGGTGTTACATTAAGCATGGTTCACACAGTCATCGTAGGCCTCATTCTGTCACGGCGTCCACCAGGAGAAGACACTTTCTCGACGGTTCGTCCTCGAAAACGGGACGCTGGTGCTGTTATGAGCCTCGGCCAACTTCGCGAACATCCGGTTCTTGAGGGGAACCAGCGAGAAAATACTTTCCCCTTATGGACGCCAGTGCCGTGATAGTGACGGTGTTGGGCGGATGACGACTATGCGTATCTAGTCTTACGAATACTATGGCAGGAATTTTCCGTTCTATAACAATGGAGTGCTCTTGAGAATGGTTTAAAAACCACTCTATTTTAGAAAGCTTCAACTTATTTGGAGACACGCTGTCGTAAAAGCCAGAGAGCTGTCCCTGATCCTGATCAGTGGCCACTGATCACCTGTAGGATCGTAGAAATAACTTTCTGAGATTGCACCAGGGTACTTCAAAAACCTTTCCATTTTTAATGAAAATGAAAAACCTTTCGTATGCTTGACAGAAGGCGCGGCAAAATTCGGTTGAACCACTTTCCTGACATGATGAATAAACCGTCTATGTTGCCCTCTAATCACCCACTACCAGTATGCATCGGCCAGCACACAGTATTTACTTCTCCTGAAGCAAACACTCGTTTTATCGTCGAAACACAAACGTGTTCTGCATAGTCAATACATTCTCAAGAGAATTACCGCAAAGAAAACGCTAAACGAACACGAATGGGGCAAAAAAGAAGAAAAAAAAACGTGCGTTTGCCTCCGTCGGTGCGAATGTGGAATAGCTGCACGCGTTAGACACAGACCAGCTACTTGTGCAATCCGCTTAAATAGACAGTCGCGCTATGGTAGAAGACCCGATGCATGTGCATAGGTGAACACACGTGTCTGGAACACACTCCTGAGGGCCAAAGCAGCTACCAAAGCTTAAGCCAACCCTGAGATCAAGAGGAATGATTGGAAACTGCAAATGTAGTCACGCAAACTCACATGCAGCCGAGTTTGTGCCATATGTGATCTCCAAATATTGCCATCGCAGTCCTGAGAACGTGATTCGCTCGTTCTAGAGAAGTATATTGACCTCTGTACTGGAGCTCTCCTAGCTGAGCTTGCAGCCGACATTCGAAGCCGAGAACTGAAGGAAATCGGTGGTACAAAGCTGGGACTCTCGATTTCCTATAATAATATGCCTCTCACGAACCGGAGTCAGCGGGTACATGATTTCAAGGTCATCTGGTGCTCAAGAACATTTTTACAAAAAGTATATATGGGCGCACCTACCGGGACCCCTTCCGTCGTATGTGAGACCCATGACGAAGATACCATCCTCCGCGGCGGCAGACACGTTGCCAGCGACGCCATGGTTGTACGTTGTGATTGTGCCTATCTTCTTGCCGAAATACTCGCTCGTGACGCCTGCAAGAACAGCCAGTGTGGCATTGTCAAATGTGTAATTCGCGAAGAACACCTACATATACATTGCATTTTGTTTTTAATGCGAAGCATTCTGGCGCCTTCATTCCTTCCTTCCTTCCTTCCTTAAGTCCGTCCGTCCGTCCGTTAAATTAAAACTTAATTAGTTATGTTTGTTAATTAGTCGAATATTTATTTCAAATTTTTCTCCGACACTTCGAGTAGACCAGCTCATGAGCTAGAACTGTGACATCTGCCACAGGCAACCTTTAAAAAATTCCCTGAAAGTGTTCCCTGAAACACCCTGTATATTGGTATATGACGACTATCAGGAACTTGCAACTTGCACATGATAACAAAACGAGGAAACTTTGTTTGAAATATACCTCATATCCATTATTCCATGCCTCAGAGCAATATATGAGGTCACCATTGTCCAAAGTATGCATGTTTTATTTTTTAGGTAGGCCGCTTTTTTTTGTACCAAATTATTCGTGGTTACTGCCAGTTTATTTAATTAGTGGCGTTTAGTTCTTTCTTGAGGTGACTTCTGCAGTCGACAAGTAGGCCTTCTCAAAAGATTGCTCTGCTGCCTAGTACCAGAGAGTCAAGTAAAAATGGCACATAGGCAATAAACATCCACGTACCAACTAAGCTAAAGTTGACTGGTGGCTACTCTACTAGACTGTGAACACTATTTCTTCTTTTTTAAACGCGGTACATTATATCTGGGACACCCTGGATATATAAAAAGACTTGAATCATCCGCTCACAGTGCGCGTACAAGTTATTTATTGGCTGCAGATATTACAAGAAAGAAATAGTTATTCCTTCACCATTGCTTAAAGCACGGCGTGCCGAACATCGCGTAAGACCTAGTAGAGCTTTTCAGTATGGCGCTCACGTTTATTAAAATTAAATCAAGTCACGCCGCTTAACAAAAGGATTAGTTGAACCACTGCTCAATGGCGTTGCCATTACTGGACATGATTGGTACAACCAAGCCGCGTACATCGTCAACTAAGGGGTCTTTTGGTATTCCTTGAATACATTGCCCTAACTGATAACATGTAGCCTGTTTACATCAACACCATCACACTTCTCTTACCGATAGCTACCATGATTATATATCTTATTACCTCCCCCCGCCCCCTCTTTTTTTCTAGGGCCTTTCTGTCCTCGATCGCCTTCCCTATGCAGAATAGCATGTAGACGCGTAACATATACTATGCTAGAGATATCTGCATTTAATCATTTGTCTATGCCCGCAGTTTGACACAGAAAGAAAAGCGATGGTTGACAACCTGCAAAAGAGCGGTGTTACGCACAGCACCTTTGAAGATGCCGTTTTCCCCGGAGGGCCCACGGCAATCAGGAAGAGAGCGCAACGGACTGCCTATAGCCTTCCTCCGAGACACGGGGTTCATCGACACCTGGTGTCACCCCTGATCTCATCTCAAAGGAGGATCAGGCGGAACGGTTGTCGGCTATGTATGCCAGGCTAACCCCGCCTGCTTCAACATCATCACAACCACCATAACCACTTCTGTATTTCAATAAAGAGCTTTCTCTACTTTTTTTTTTTTTTGCGATTCTCCTACATTTGGCAAGTATTCTGCGCCGGGAAATGTGGATTGAGGCACAGGGAAGAGAATATGTAGGCGATGCATGTAGCTGGCTACTTGAGAAGGGAGGTATACGAGAACAGGGCTGTACCTTGCACTGCGGCGCCGAGCAGCAGAGTCATGACTTGAGACCAACGAACCATGCTTGAACGCAATACCGACGCCAAGCGATTATCAGAATCGAGAACGAAAGCAGAATACACGCAGGACGTTATCGCCAGTGATATTTTCCTGCCGACGCATAGCACGAACCAGCGACACAGGTTTGCCTTCTTCTTCTTCTTCTACTTCTTGGCCTTACCCACTGCCGCCCGATTCTTAGCCTATCCCCATCAGTGGGTGCGAGCCATGACAAAGGTTCATCATCATCATCATCATCATCTTCATCATCATCATCATCACAATCATTTCCGCGCATGTAAGTGCATCGCAATGCATGCGGCCACGAAGCGGAAGTTTCAAAATTGATCTTTAGCTGCATAATGTGATAAAAAGAAATTTTCTTAATTTTCCGTGGCCCGTGAAACAAGGGCACTGGAGAGTGTGTTTAGTGCTGCGCGTATTTATTGCAGCCTAAAAATGCACGAACACACATAATTGTCATGGGGCACAGATAACAGCCATGAGGCTTCGGCACAAAGTGTCCTAAAAATACACGAACATATACACCGAAGACACCCCCCACCCCCCTCCCGCGCAAAATAAAAGAAAGAAAAAAAAAACTTCGGCGATGCCACGTTCAGCAACCTGCCATCGACGGCGACTGCGCGAACCCACCTCAAGTGTGTATAATTCGTATTGTAAAATTTGTGGGCCGACAGCATTCATATGGCGACAGATTACCAGCAAAGCTGTTTAGGCTGCATACATGGGCTGCATACATTATGAAATCACAATTTTTTCATACGGCACCACACTACGCCGACACAAGCGCCGCTGCGGTCACCGCACCTCCCATGCATCTGCCGCAACTGCTGCTGTATGCGCGTCGGCAAGTCCGACGCACGTGACGTTATATCCACAGAAACGCAGGCCACGTGCACAGGCGCCGTCGCCACACTCTTTCCGCCTCTCCCCGTACCCGTCTCCATTGCTGCAGCGCTCCCGGCACACTCATTCCCCCTCTACCCTACCCGTCTCCATTCCTGCCCACGTACCATGAGCAAGCTCCACCGCTGCTGAGGTGACCTGCTGGCGGAGGACCCCCCGGATTCTCCGGCTGTGATCCTCTGCGACTCGCGAATGGCGCCCCTGGCTCTTCGTCGAGCTGAGACCGCCGGCCTTGGCATTGCCCTGCTGGCGGAAAGCTTCGCACCCTTGCTTCAAGTGGCTTGAAGCTGTCGCTGCAGTGGCTCCCCTCTCACGTCGGCATCCAGGGCAACGAGAGGGCTGACGCCCTGGCAAAGGCCACACACACCGTGCTACTGTACCAGTGAGCACCGCTGTAACTGCCTTTGACTGCGCAAGGCACACGTTGCAGCGGCACCTACCGGCGCTCCACCCGGATCGGCGCGTCGCCAGCCGTCGCCCTCCCCGTCCACTTCCTGATCGCCGCCTCACAAGGCAGGAGCGGTCTCTCCTGCTGCGCCTCCGGATCGGCTGCTCCTGGACGGCTTCCCGGAGGTACAGCAAAGGCCTGGCTCCGTCCCCGGCCTGCTCAGCGTGCGGAGAGGAGGAAACAATCAACCATCTACATTGTTTCTGCCCCGCCTTCTCCAAAGAAAGGGCTTATCTCTACGCGTCATTCTGACGCTTGGGACTCCCTACGGTCTCAGCATCGCAGCTGCTCTATCCCGGCCGGCACCACGGCTCCAGCTTCAGGAACCTTCTCACATTCCTGGAGGACACGGTGCTGTCGTGTAAACTGTGAATGCGCCGCCTGGCTACCACTGACAGTCAAGGGCTGCGTAATCGCCTCGACATTATCTCTCTTTTATTTCTTCTTTACGTACCCCGCCCCTTCCCCGAGGCGCTGAGTCGTGCTCCCTAAAGGACTGCAGAAAATAGCGCCTCTTCCTCGTCACAACCACTATCTCTCTCTATCGTGATACGGGCGTAAGCCGCCCAGGGTACCCACCCCTGGGAAGGCAAGCGGGGGATCCATACGGTGGCTAGAGGTAAACAGCTTCGCTAGCACAGCATCCGCGTACCCTCCCACGTGCATGTAGGGAGGAAAAGAATTGGAATGGAGCGGTACGGGACAATTTCGACGCCTAAAAAACGACAAGGCGGGATCAATAGCAAGATAGGCTTTTGTACCTTCCACCGCCAAGCTAGCCGTGCTCAGCGCACGCTCACCCGAACATACAGCCGGTACGAAAGCAAGGCGAGAGACCGGGCTAGTTGGTATTCTATATTGATACGACCAGCGGTAAGAGAGACGCGAAACACAAAAAAGAGGCGACAAGGACAAGAGCTGACTTCCAACTGGCGTTTATTACAACGAAACAATAGGTGGTCACTAATCGCAGAACGTACACGTGATCACAACCGCACATACTTTGGCAAGTAATCAAGGCTGCCGCACATCCGCAAGAAAAAAACCAACATAGCCTGAGGCGGCCCCCCACGTGCAAATCACTCTAAGTAAGCAAATTATTTCCAAATAACTTGCTTACTTGGAAACTGTGTACTAATATGGTACGAAACCACCGTGCGGATTTCGCAGCCGCGATTTGCAATGAAGAAGGTAAACGAGTGCGGCGCAATAAACGACCGAAGTCGTACAAACGCACTTGGGGAAAATGTGCACAGAGCGGTTGACAAAGCCCCCGAATAAACACGTATCAATTCAAACCTACCGTGAGCGCCAGCGCAGGGTCACATGTTGGGCCGATTTGTCACGGCATGAGAAAAATAAAAGAAAGAAAGCGAAGGGGACAGCGAGCATTGACTTGCGACGACGGGTCAAGCCACCGCGTGCCTTCTATTTCATATGCTCCATCTACGCCCGCGTAGAACACGCGAAACAGCCACTGGAAGTGCACCCCTTAGCGACAAGGACGAGAAGAAAAAAAAATTCGTCGTCGATTACGATACTACCTCAAGCGAAATTTGATCGCCGCTGTACACGTGTTTTCATTTCGGGGTGTACTGGCTGGCGCAGACAATCTATCTCGTGCAGCACCTTGCAAATAGAGCAAAGTGCGGCGCGACTGCCTCGCTGATCGGGAGATCGCGAGAGGCGGCGCGTGGGTGACGCGTGGGCGCGATTCACAGCAGCCGCCGCAGACAGACCACCGCTCATGCTGCGCTTTGTTTGCCAAACAGACGACGCGCGCTACTCTGGCGCCATCTCATAGCCATCGTCGCCGCAAAGCACGTCTTGCGCGGCACTACGCTTTTCTACTCACGCTTTCGCCACACCCGGCTCCTCCGCTTTCCTCCTTGCCCTCTCTTCGCTGTCGCTGTCTTTCATCTCCCGCTGTGCTCCGTGTTCGCTTTCATCCTTCGCTGTTATCGTTCGCTCTGTAACGAGGGACAACGTCGACGCCGACGCTCGCGTTAGGAACGGGCGCCTAAGACATGCGCTCTAAAAAAGACAGGCGGGGCTGGCGACGAGAGCGCGACACGAAACATGCGCTCCTGTATGGGAGAAGGTTGGCAAGGAATGTCACTTGCAGATGAAAGTCAGGGCTAAGACAGAGAGAGATGTAGGCAGTGAAGCTCCCCATCTGGCAGAACGACTTTGTAACATTTCAAATTATCTCCAGCACTAAACGGGCGAATAAAAAAAAAAGTTGACAGTCACTTTAGCATACGCTAAAGAGGATGAAAGCGAGGGCCTGCGCACTCACGATACATTCATTACTTGACATTTTCATTCGAATGCGTTGTTACTTTATATTACTGGTTCGAGCGCCATGATTATTGAGACTGTCTCAATAACCTGTGCCTTAATTAGCACCAAAGGTCGTGGGTTCGTGTGGCTTAATTAGCTACATCTTAATTAACGGTGCCTTAATTGAACTTGCCTTAAATAACACGAAAGGTAGTGGGCTCGACTCCCAACAAAAGGTCGTGGGTTCGAGTACCCTAATGAGCTCTATCTGACTTATGGTAGATTTAATTAAGGCGCTCGAACCCACGACCTTTGTTTGTGGCACCAACACATGGTGGCACCATAAAGTTTGGTGCCACAACGCCGGACACCGAATTTTTTGGCCTATGAGCCATTTAAGGCTTTCGCCTTAAAAAAAGAAAAGACCTTGCGGAAGGATGCTTTGCAAGCGCGTGTATAACCAATATTTCCGACAGTGCTTAGTAAAAAAAAGAAAAAAAAAAACATGCGGGTCCTACGTGCCGTACAAATCGATGTAAGCCAAACTTTGTATGCTATTTGCATTGATCGACGATAATGTTCTGCTTGTCGCCTATGCTCGTGGTGCTCCCGACGCTCGTCGTCTTTTAAGGCCGCCACGCATCGTTGCCTTGCCCCACGTCTTCGAGCCAGCATACATTCGCGGTCTGCATCACGTTCCGCTGCGTAGCGAAGACGCTCGTCTTCCACGCGACGCCTTTTTCGGGCCTGGGTATTCTCGACGCTGAGTCCACACTTGGGAGCTATTTTTCTGGCACGTGTTTACGTGACCCATGCCAGCGGTAATGTTTATCCAGGAAAGTTCGTGCTCTACCTTCGTCTCGAACTCACTGAGCCTGCACTTTGCCTTCAGAGGCAACACACTTAAATCTCGTTATAACGAAGTCGAACGGGCGCCGAATTTTTTTTTGTTAACCATTAGTTCGTTATAGCCACTGACTAATTATTTATACGGTTATTATACGGGTACGGGTATGCGAGGATATACTCACTACAGGTAAGTCGTCTCGGAGGCATTAGCTCCCGTCACCGCCGAGCGGCTGTGTCTAAAGTAGAGTGCTAATCGAAAAATGGCGAAAAACTGGGATCAAACACAAAAACACAAGAACCGATTTTATTGTGCTCGAAACTAGCTGCGTAGCCTTTCATGTAGTTGGCGCGGAAAAGTCTGTGATGCTTTGCTGCTGCATCTTCCTCAAGCGAAGGACGGCCTTCTCAGCAGCAGCTGCTATCTCGAGACCACCTTCTCCGTCTCCGTTCATGCCAAAGTCTCTGGCTTTTCTCTGGAGTAGTGCGCACAGCACGCTAACAGAAGTTACGCTTGGCCAGCGTGGCTTAGCTAGCTTGGTGAGCTTGTCTTGGCTTAGGGCGTTGCCGGTGCAGCGCAGCCGCGGGAGATTTAAACTGGTACATTAAGAAGCCCGCAAAGCGCCGCGTATTTTAACAAATCAGTATTTTGGGTGAAAAAGCGGGCGGTTAATTGTCATTTTGGAAAGAAAGTTTTTCGTTATTTACGTTAAACAGTATAAAACGCTTTCGGTAAAACCAAATTTTAAACACGTGTTTCTGTGGGGACTTTCAAGGGGAAGTAGGATTCTTTCGTTATATAAATTATTTCGTTATAAACCGTTTCGTTATGAGGATATTAAATGTATACGGTCCATAGGCGAAGATGCAGACACAGTTGGAGAGGCCAATACCTCGACCGTATAGTGCATCACTTTAGACTGTTCACCGTCGCGAACCTCCAGAAAATTGTCACAAATATGTGCAATGCAACTTTCACGGTCTTCTGAATGCGCGGAATCAAGAAGCGCAAGCGGCGCCCGTGAGTGTAAGCAAAGAGAACTCACTGTGAGCGAGATTTTCTGTTCTCAACGCGCTGTAGCATCAGACACAAGGCACAATGCGGCAAAATGGCGCAAGACCGTCCGATCCGGCAGATGATGACAGTTCTGTGCGCGTTTACCTCCTCCTTGTGGCCAAATCGGTGGTCCGCACTGTCTGTCACCATGAGCAACACAAGCGAGAGGCAGATGATGCTTATAATGATGGTTTATTTTATGGCACGTACCGACAAAGAAATTTGACCAACTAACGCGTGTCTCATAGCAACTATGGGAGGTCTGCCAAAATATGCTTGGATCATTCCAAGTTACAACACACTGCGGTGACCGTGCCAGCCCCATGGGCTGTCCTTCCTATCAACTAGGCATGGGCGACTGGCGCTTGGAGGGTCAGAAAGCCTCCAGATAAACCCACTGTGTTTGGCTGCAAAAACGACGAAGTCAGGAGGGCGCATAGTCACGCTCCGCGCAATCGGTTCTGCCGGAGCAATAAAGTACTAGAAACTCGGATTTTGGGGCGTGTAACCATGGGATACATTAAAACGCACAGAAAAATTCGAATTTGATGGACACCTTCCAATTCGGACCGAAAAATAAATTCCGAAAAGGCAGAATGCTAGACATACATGACCTCCGCTTAAATGAGTACGGTAATCTTTTGCGCGGTAAGGCGTCATCCGTCCTTTTCGCCCGCTTTATGTTCTTGCTGTCCAAAAAGCAGAATATTAAAAAAATAGGACACTTGCATTCGGTGCAATCGCACTGCAAAAACGTGCAATGTCTTTCCGGCACTTGCGCAATGGCCTGAACATTGTGGCTAGAAATGGCACATAACGCATTAGCCCCTCCTGACATGCTATCGCGCGGAGAAGACGAATTTTAGGGTAATTGGAGCCGCGGACCCTTTCGATCGATACACCAAGTTTCACAAGACGCAAGCTCGGGATATTGTGAAGCTCCGTGTCTGTTCACTGCAATCTTTCCCTTTGCGTCATGCTAAAACAGAACTACCCTTGTTTACGTCGATGCTGTCAGCACACGTGAAACTTTCAGGTTCTGGTATACGGCAGCGAAAACCACACAAACCTGAACATCGTTCTGAACATTCTGACTTAGGGTACTGCATTTACCATTAACAAAGCGCGCCGCGTGCAGAACGAAATGCATGGCTGAATAAAGAAACGTGTCATATTAGAGCCTCTCGAGCCTTCCGCAAGTTTTACAGGCTCAAGTAGCACAATGGCTTCACTAATTTTCTCACGTCTAGGCAGAAGGAGCGACTTCATATCATTACAGAAAGTCCGTCCTTTCATCCGCTTTCTTCGGCTCTTACTGTTCAAAAGCAGAGGAATATTCGGAAAGAGAACGGTTGTATTCGGCGCTCTCGCATCACTAAAAGTGTAAGGTATTTGAGGCACTTGTGCAGTGGCTTGAACATTTGACGAATAAGCAGTTGGAGCATTGCACAGACAAAGACAAAAATAAAGGAACAGAAACAAGTACGATAAACTGCGAAAAACAATTCACTTCAGGAAGACGCCAGCCGTACACCAGTCTGTTCTAATTAGCCACAAGTCACTGCAACAGGACTTCTAAGCACCTAAAGGTTTTACCGGCCACAATCTTAGCGAGCCGAACATTCCGCTAGAAATGGCACATACTGCAGAGCAGCTCCAGAAATGATAGTGGGCGGAGAACATGAATATTAGGGTAATTAGAGCAGCTGATAATTTGCGATAGATACACTATGTCTCACAAGACGCAAGCGCGCGATAGAGGAGCTTCATGTCTACGCACTGCTAAAAAGAAACCATGCTTTCTGGCGTCGATGCTGTCGGCAAATGTGAAAATTTCAGGTTAGGTTACTCGGTAGCGAAAACCACAGTAACGTGCATGTCGATCGGCAAAATCATTGAGGATGCAGTGCAGATTTCGTAAAGTTCAGTAAGTCAATTAGACTTCCCCAACGGCATTGGTCATTATCAACGTAAAACGTTCAGAGCGAATTGCATGGTTGAATAAACGTTAAACAAGTCTGTCAGTTAGAGCCTCTTGGTGTGGTCCGAGCACTTTACAGAAGCTATCAAAAGAATGGCTTAACTAAATACCTGCACGTCTATGCAATAAGCGCGAAGTTCAAATCTCAGAAACGTAGAATCATAAAAAAGTTGACGAAATATGTCAATAATTACAAATGCAGTTGCACTCAGTAACATCCGAAACCAGGCAATTTTGTCCACAAATTAACGTTGCCACTTCGTATCGTTCCAAACTGCGATAATTCACGTCCTTATCCAACAAACAAGTGGCATTTTTCATCGGGGTTCATCTTGGATCGTGTAGGGCATTGGAAAGCTTTAGCAAAAGCTCTGGAATTCCTCGCCACCTTGTTACAATCAAAATTATGGGAGCTCTTTTCACCTGATATGTCGCACAAAATATAACATAGCGTCATGAGGAAGACCTCGTCTTCCGAGAGGTCAGCAGGCAGCACCAGGGGCACGCTACCGTCTCGAACGTGAGACTGCTTCATGGCTGTGTAGGTAATCTCAAAAGCAGACACTTCCGGGAAGAGGCTGTGCTCTACAGCACCATCGAGGCATCGATCCCTACGGTGATATTCAAACAGGCTCGCATTGGACATGATGCTGTCGACCTTGGATCCGTTGGGCGTCCACCGCACGCCTTCTTTGTCGAATGCACGAACCAAGTGGGTCGCCATGAGGAACAGGAGACCACCATACAGCATAGCCTTCGACCCGTGCGGATAGTACAGCGGTGCTGAGATGGTGCCAGTTGCCAGTTCTATGGTGTTTGAGACGTAATCGTAGACAACGTCGCCAGGCAGACTGTTCCAAGGCAGCCTCATCACCTCCTGATATTGACCTTTCATCATTATTACGCTTGCATTCTTTCTCGTGCTCATCCATAGGGCCGCGAAACTTGTAGCATTTTCGGGAAACCCACCGTACAGCTGCTCGAGCAAGTCAGCGTTCACGACAGCGTCGGGGGGCCACAGTGACTTCTTCACAGCAAAGATCTTCTCGGTTAATTGCGCCTTGCTCTCATCGTCTATCCAGTCTGAAGCGTTGACCTTTTGGACAGCTGTTGAAACCACGTCGTCAAAGCCGTCGTTAATGGTCTTGATGTCCCGCGAATTGAACCGGAAGACCAGGTCGAGCGCAGCAAGAAGAACCTTGTAGGATGCTTCGACCTGATGGCCGCAGAAAAGAGGCAAATAAGCCGCTGCTTTCTGCTTGCTGCCGTAGTGGTCGACGAGCATGCGATAATCTGCCACGGGAGCGTAGTACTGCACGAGTAGCCACGTCAGATGCATGTTCAGCTGCCGCACGTTGTACGTTTCGAGAAGCCCGCCGACCAGCAGGAGAAGACGGACATTGCTGACGGCGATTTCATCAGCTAAGCTTAGCTGTCGGCTGAGAGGCATGGATTCCTGGAAGCTTCTAAGCCATCCGAAAGTGAAGGCGTTCGGAACGTAGGCCGAGATATTGCCGAAGGAAAACACCGCCGGCTTTGCTGACGCTGAGTTGGCCAGCGAGTGCAAGGTGCGCAGTATTTGCTCCTCCAGGTCGCGGATCTCGTCGACAGCAGTTCTGCTGATGTTGGGTCTCGTACTGCTGTCCGGATACATGTGGGAAAGATACAGATCCCAGTACGTATCGTAAACGGGTCTGGCTACCTGGTGGTGGTAGAGCAGTACGGGAACGAGCATGCTCGGCCGGATTTGGAACCTCAGCCTTGTAGCTGACGAAGATTGATCCGGGACCTCCAGCACACTTACCGACATCCATAACGGGAATTGCCACACATAGGCAAGCTTGATGGCGAATTGCAGCGGTGGTTCAAATTCTCGCGGCGGTTTTGGCCAATCCCATCCTTGGTCCCTGATAAATTTGAGGAAAAGCGGCAAATCAGGTTTGTCCGACGGGTATTTGTCCTTGCACCTGCTGTACATAGCGAGCGCCTTCCTTCCAACGGGAATCTTGAGCGAGCCACCGACTAGAATGGCCTGGAGTCTCTGGAACCATGATAGCCGCACAACGTCTATGACTGTCTTGGAGATCTCGCTGCGGTGGGAGGATGAGCGCACTGCCGAGCAAACGAACGCTTGAAAGTCCTCGCAGGGGTCCAGCGTCCAGTTGAGATGCTTAGTGAGCAGCGAGGCGTGTGCACGGCAGTCTTCCGTGTTGCAGAGCGCGGAGTGGCTCTCACTGCGCTTGTGGAAGCTCGAAATGATGACGAGGAAGCTGACGAAAGCGAGAAAACCACAGCTAGCCAACAGGAGTGCGCAATGGTAGTTTCTTGCAGCAGTGGGCTCCGAGGTTGACGGCAAGACCGGGGACATCGCATCGTGTTTTGGCTGCAACGAATGTTCCACGATTTTATTGTTAACGAAGGCTGTTTTCACTAGACTGTCTGACACCCACTTTTGCAGTATCTTTAGCGCATATTTTGGTAACAAGCCAAGCAGGATAAATGCCCTCAGTGGAAGCTTACAAGCATGACATTTCGCTGGTGTTTAAATCGGATTGCTTTAATACCCTTTTGTAGAAATGACCGGATATTTTGGGTCTCTTGCTGTTTACAGTTTGCTATAGCTCGCCATGAGCATTACAATGATGTCATCAGCAGCTGACCATGGAATTAGATCAGGCGGTACGCAGAATCATAAAACAACCCGACACTTTCACATGATAACAGCTAGCGATTAAATAGCCAACTAGTTTTTATAGGGTGTATGGGGTCTGATTGCTTGAAGAATCCCGATAGAATCGTTACCACGCGTCGTTTTCCGCTGTCCGTGCAACATGCCCAGCTCTTTTTCTTTTTTTTTAACACCGAAGCTGTTTCTGCGGATCCTGTGCCATCGTTTGTTCGTTAAACCCCATGTGACCTAGCGAGAGAGGCAACGTAAAGAAGAGCTCAACCCTGTGAGAATGCTGCGAGAGAGTGTAGAAAAGAGAACGGGGAGGGAGATTGACGTAAGTTCTGCAATTTTGCTGATGTTGGGTCCAATACACGTGTTGGGGGGGGGGGGGGGGGTGATGCGCGCCAACCAATGGCGGCGCACTAAAAATGTACGTCATCGGAGGGGTGGGTTGTGAGAGTAGTTCGCGTTAGATTTGGTTGTATATACGGAGCTTTGGTCAAGGACTCTTGTCTGGAACGTCGTAAAAAAGCGTGAGGAACGCGCTAGGAACGCCGTCGCCGGTGGACGCCGACGCGTCCCATCCCTCGCTAGTAGCGCCGTTCGCAGCTTCGCTGTTCGACAATTTTCACGGAGTGGAAGGGGCAGTGATATTTTTGCACAGTTTTTCGCACTACACACGTCGACAGTGAAAGCAGAATGGCCACTTTTATTTTACTAAACAGCAGAACTTTAACCACTCATGCCTTCTGTTCAAGGGGAGCTCTTGCAACATGTGAGGAGGAAGAATTTTAATTAACCACTACCCATCCGACTGTAAGAAACTTTTAACTGAAATAGAAAGTAAGTTTGCGAAATTTTTTAGATAATATTTTTAGAAACATTGCCGACAACCCCCATAGTATTCTTTAATTGCTTCACAAATGTTTCAACTATAACTTCAACATATTCCCACTTAAGAAAGGTCTGATCTCAATGACAATGCAACTTTTGACATCTTGAAAGAATGAACCCCGCCATATGATTGACTTCATTTCTTTACCTCCATTTCACTTCAAATGGGGCACTTCACGATCTGTGCTAGGCTCTTTTTGAAACATAGTTCTGGTTTGTACGTAAGCGCATTAGCCTTTTTGGATTATCGGGTTCCGACCGCTCTGAACTCTAGTAACCTTGCTCTGAATGGCAAATGGTGACAATTATGATGATGATGGCGGGGGTGATGATGCTGATGATTATTTTATTGGAATTCCCTTTATTTACTAAATAGCTGAATTGAAACCATTCATGCCTTCTGTTCATGGACAGAGAGACTCTCTCTTGGTCTCGTTGATATAAACAGGTTTTACTGCATAAGTATATTGCCGCCTAGTGTGTTGCTTACTTCTTGATCGCTTCTTTCTTCATTCGAACTTCTCTCCCTATCATCATCATCATCATCATCATCATCATCATTATTATCCTATATTTTATGTCCACTGCAGGACGAAGGCCTCTCCCTGCGATCTCCAATTACCCCTGTCATGCGCTAGCGTATTACAACTTGCGCCTGCAAATTTTCTAATTTCCTCTCCCTATATTGTACAGCTGTATATTGTATATTGTATATTGTACAGCTGTATATAATTGTATATTGTACACATGTAAAGACTCCGGTTCTATCATTCACTTCGCTGCTTTTTTTCACCAACACTACAAACGTCTTCATTATTTCGACAGCTGCATAGTTAACAGCTTTATCCTGTGTGAATGACTACGCTACTGGAAGGCGCACGTTCGCTACGGATTTTGCTGGGTGAATAAACCGATTTAACTTGTTCGTAGATGCATTAGCGTTTGCCGAATACCTGGCAACGGGAATGGTGTACGGCAGTAACAGCACTGGTACAGCGACATCTGGTGACGCAGAGTCTAGCCAGAGAGCACGCAAAGCTAGTACTGCCCTTACTTACACGTTCCACTTAACTGCTGGTGTACAACGTTTTAGTGACGTCATGGTTAGAGATACCGACAAACACCAAGAACGTATGGTGAGATGTTCGTGGAAATAGTAAGCCCATTATATATAGTGATCTAAATCTATAGGGTCTCATTCCCGACATAGAAGGGAATTATATTTTTTTTAACTAGGACGGAGAGTCACCAAAAGGGGTACGTGGTGCGAACTGGCGATGAAACTTTGGTACTTGATATGTATTCACTGAGATTACGGTACGCAAATCGGCTGTTATGAAGTACACCTTTCTTAGTGTTTCAAAACCGCAGTCTTTACATTACATAGACGCATGGCCTTTATTCTATGCGCACATTACGAACTTTTTGAATTATTGAACACATTGTAGTATCATCACGAAATGTATCCAAGATTTTTGGTACTGGCGGCTTCACTAACCTGGTGATTCGCAAACGGTAAGAAGTCTGCGGACAAGTTAAACCTGTCAAAATATATTGGCTTTCCATTACAACGTACTCGAACGTTTTCGGACTTTTGCTGCAGCAAACCCAAGCCACGTCCTGTCGCGAAAATTTGCTCAGGTATGTTTTTCTTCTCAGGCAGCCAGCGGGGGCCTCATTTAGTGAGGCAGTGGCTACGCTGGTCCCGACAAGATTGTGATGGTTTCTCCGGCCACAATGAGTTTGAGTCATTTGTGCGTTACGTGAGCGTTCTCGAGAAATAAAAGTCGAGAAAAAGGCTCAATGTTAACGATCATGTTCACCCTGACTTATGGATTTGAGCAGCATATTATTGTATAGCTCTGCAATTATATCTCCGTGTCCTCTCTGATTAAAGCATGCGCCAAAAGATGGATGGCGCCACCAACGCGCACGCTTACGCAGACGTCACCGGTAAAGCTGAGACGTTTACTTATTAGTTGTCGCGTTAGTGTCGCCATTTTGTGGTGCTATGTTTAATCAGATAGGACACAGAGTTATTATTGAAAAGACGAACCATAGTTTCTAGTTGGCTATGTGTGTGAAATGTATCAAGTGACGTAATCGTTAAATGCTCTATTTTATTTTTAAATTTCCATCGACGTTAACACTGAAGCAACACAAAAACGTTTAGAACGCATTATGGTTGGGGAAAGCGCCAAAAGATGTCGCTACAGGCTTTGCAACTGCCACACACGCATCTGGTAACGCAGTGTTCTGTAAAGGGAAATGCGTTTATGAACGAAATAAAGCTATCAAACTGAGAAAGAAAATGCTTTTCAATTTTCCTCAATCATCTATTTTTGTAGAAAGTCTACAAGTTATATAAATAGGCGGTTACAGAAGAAGCAGGCGCACTCACGGCGTCCTCCAGTTTGGTGGAAGGAAGGACCCTCCGCACAGGCCTCCAGTTGCGGGGAGATGTGGCAGGCTCAACGTTTGGCTTGCTTTCCGTATAGGGTCTGACGGGGAGCTGCGCACCACACAACATCGCCAGTTGTCAGTGTTGTTAACATGCTTTACGGATACTTTATCCTTTTCGGGGCCAGGTATAAATTGTACTACCAGATGAACCTAGTGGGTTAACTGGGCTGTAGTCGAATTCAACAAATGGGTTTTTCTTTATTAACATGCTTTGCCCAACGTGCCTTATTCAATAAAAAAAGTACACGTGCCTGAATCAATTCAGAAATTCATCAGAGGTTAACGTATATTTCGGTGACAACCGTGACAATATTTGAAATTTTCCTGCAGAGTATAGGGTGGAGTCGTGTGTCATCTGATGGTACAGTCGCTACGCCCTCTTATAGGCCGTACAACGCCAGTGATAATTTTAGAGCATCACCAGTAAAGAGTTCTCAGTATTTTTGCTTGGGAAACTAGTCTGGTGTGACGTTGGACTTTGGCAGAATGCAACGGTGAACGGCTTGTAGGGTTTGTATGGCTTATTGTAGCCGTCAAGTATTAAATAAAGATAACGAAAAGCAAGGGAATTTCTGTACCATCGTAAGGTATCCCAGTCTTAAAGCCAGTAATGATGCCAATGAATGATGCCAAGTAATGATGCCCAGAAAGAGGACTCAGAAACAACAAATTTTCGGGGCTGGAATGGCCACAATAGCGAATACAGGTTCCCTATTCTAACTACGATTGAATACTGCGTGAGAAAGCATCTTTCTCGGAGCTGGTATGTTTTTCAATTCTTCCTCAAATAAGACTCATTTACAAAAGTGCTCCGCATCCAACAGAACATGCAAAATAGATTGTTGAGACTCTGTGGGCTTATCGGCTGACAATACAAAAACAAAAAATTGAAGCGAATTAACCTCAGCAAACTACAAATCTTAAGTGACAATGTTAACTTATCTGGATTATAGCGCAGTTGATAATAGTAACGGTCGTCTTATAAAGGCCATTCAATTTATTGCGATGACACCTGGTTACATGGAGAGTGGAGAGAGAGAGAGAAAAGGATTTAATGAAAGGCAGGGAGGTTAACCAGGACTGAGCCCGGTTGGCTACCCTACACTGGGGGAAAGGAAAAGGGGAGAGAGAGATTAAGAAAACAATAGAAAGTCCGCTATGGATATCGGCGACGTAGAAACAGATATCTGAGATGAAAGTTATAACACTGGGGGCAGCTATTCTTGTCGTGAGATGAACCTTTTGTCAGATGGCATCTCTGAACTGACTTGTCAATTATACGCCTGTATTTTTTCTAATACCGACACTGAAAGGCGACGTTGCCATTTACGGCATGAAAAGAGGTCAGGAACGCACCAAAAAATCCACTAGAAAAAATATTGCCAAAGTGCCCGCAATTTGTTACAATACGTGAAATAGTTTGGTGTCTTCGTTCAACATCAGTAAAAATAGCAGCTATCCAGTAAGCGCGTTATTCTGCCGCTAAACAAGCTATAAATCCAGTATATCTACATTATATATTGGCTAAATCGTAACCCTCCACCTGTTTCTTTAATTCTCAAAAAAAAACTATAATATGTTCGAACTATTGGTAAAGGTTGCACACGTCCACGAATAAATCCTGCCCTTTTGTCATTCATAGATTTCATAAGTTGCCATTTATATTACGAATAGCGGATGATGTTCCAACGAGAGGTGCGGATGTCTGCCTAGCGAAATGACTGATATATGCTACTCTGAATAATTAGAAATTACAGCCTTTATTCGGCGCTAAGAAATACACCGACAGAAAAGTGTCACTCCCGTCAAAGCGAAGCTTCACCTACGCGGTTCAGTCTCTCCTGCATTAACCAACCACCATGCTTAAACGAGAGATGTCCGAGAAGAAAAGGAACCGAGGGGCCCGATTTTTATTATCATAAGAAGCCAACAAATAATGACACCAAGGACAACATAGGGGAAATTACTTGTGCTAATTGAATTAAAGAAATAAATTAATGGAAATGAAAATGAATGAAAAATGGATCATATATATATATATATATATATATATATATCTGAACGAGAAGAAAGGGAAATATATATATATATATATATATATATATATCTGAACGAGAAGAAAGGGAACCGAGGGGCCCGATTTTTCTTATCATAAGAAGCCAACAAATAATGACACCAAGGACAACATAGGGGAAATTACTTGTGCTAATTGAATTAAAGAAATAAATTAATGGAAATGAAAATGGATCATATATATATATATATATATATATATATATATATATATATATCTGAACGAGAAGAAAGGGAACCGAGGGGCCCGATTTTTCTTATCATAAGAAGCCAACAAATAATGACACCAAGGATAACATAGGGGAAATTACTTGTGCTAATTGAATTAAAGAAATAAATAATGGAAATAAAATGGATGAAAAATGGATCATATATATATATATATATATATATATATATATATATATATATCTGAACGAGAAGAAAGGGAAATATATTATCTGAACGAGAAGAAAGGGAACCGAGGGGCCCGATTTTTCTTATCATAAGAAGCCAACAAATAATGACACCAAGGACAACATAGGGGAAATTACTTGTGCTAATTGAATTAAAGAAATAAATTAATGGAAATGAAATGGATGAAAAATGGATCATATATATATATATATATATATATATATCTGAACGAGAAGAAAGGGAACCGAGGGGCCCGATTTTTCTTCTCATAAGAAGCCAACAAATAATGACACCAAGGACAACATAGGGGAAATTACTTGTGCTAATTGAATTAAAGAAATAAATTAATGGAAATGAAAATGGATGCAAAATGGTCCTATATATATATATATATATATATATATATATATATATATATGAACGAGAAGAAAGGGAAATATATATATATATATATATATATCTGAACGAGAAGAAAGGGAACCGAGGGGCCCGATTTTTCTTATCATAAGAAGCCAACAAATAATGACACCAAGGACACATAGGGGAAATTACTTGTGCTAATTGAATTAAAGAAATAAATTCATGGAAATGAAGATGGATGAAAAATGGATCATATATATATATATATATATATCTGAACAAGAAGAAAGGGAAATATATATATATCTGAACGAGAAGAAAGGGAACCGAGGGGCCCGATTTTTCTTATCATAAGAAGCCAACAAATAATGACACCAAGGACAACATAGGGGAAATTACTTGTGCTAATTGAATTAAAGAAATAAATTAATGGAAATGAAAATGGATGAAAAATGGATCATATATATATATATATATATATATATATCTGAACGAGAAGAAAGGGGAATATATATATATATATATATATATATATATATATATATATATAATATAAACGTGACTGTACTTAGTAATTGAAATAAAGAAATGAAATTAATGGTAAATAATTACTCATGATTAATACTAATAATTTTTCATCCATTTTCATTTCCATTAATTTATTTCTTTAATTCAATTATCACAAGTAATTTCCCCTATGTTGTCCTTGGTGTCATTATTTGTTGGCTTCTTATGATAATAAAAATCGGGCCCCTCGGTTCCTTTTCTTCTCGTTCATTACATAACGAGGGCTCGAATCCGGCAACATTGATGCCTTCAGGTAGCATATGTGGGTTTATTGACCAGTTGCCATCACCCAAAAAGATGCCGTGCTCGTGACGCCTGCGGCAGAAAGGATGTTCCACATCCGCCCCTAGGTTTGTGAGTGGTGGCGCTGGCTAACACTCCCAGGGTTAGGTCTAGTTGTAAAAACATAAATACTCCAGAAAGTAGATGGGGAAATGGCTCCGCTGTAGCTTAATGGTGAGAGCATCGCACGCGTAATGCGAAGACGTGGGTTCGTTCCCCACCTGCGGGCAGTTGTTTTTTCATCCATTTTCATTTCCTGTAAGTTATCATTTCTTTAATTCAATTAGTAAGTACAAGCAATTTCCCCTATGTTGTCCTCAGTAAGTACAATCAATTTCCCCTATGTTGTCCTTGGTGTCATTGTTTCTTGGCTTCTTATGGTATATCATTATATATATATATATATATATATATTGTGAGCGCATTGGAAGTTAGTGTGGGCGCTATTTGTGCATATCGTCGTCGTCATCTGTACATACGACTCATCATCATCTTTTGTCTCGCGCGGTGCTTCGTCTCGGCTTCGGGCGGCTGCTCGGAAATAAAAGCATCGCATCGGTCGACGTCTCACTATATATATATATATATATATATATATATATATATATATAATGGTTATAGCATTACTTTTTCACAAGGTGCGTTGTTATTGTGATTTACGTAAGGAGCTAACCAACCAGACATATATGCTGTCGTTCTGCCTTGCCAGAATTGATTCATCCTTCACCCTACCACGAACTTCCAACGACTGGAATAGCCTCCGCGCATCAGTAAATAATGCTGTAGACCCCAAGACATTCAGTAACGCCCAAGCTAGCACCGTTTATACTAGGTAAATAATCATTTTACAATATTTTGTTTTGCCCCTGCCGACAGCTGTGTAGTAAAAGTAAATATATTTGAATTGTGCTTGGTAGCCAATGCTGCGTAAGCAGGAACTACTAACAGTTCTCAGGCTTTCTCGCGTAGTACGCGCTTCTATAAGTGATGTCATTTCAGGTATAGTTGAAATAAATATGGAATGATCCTGAACCTCTTGCAAGCGACCAGCAACTCCGCCTACCAGCTTCTTCGGTGACATCGTTGTGCCCGTAGTCTCTCTGGTCGTCGCCATCAGGGTGGGCCCTTGGGTCGGATATAATTGATCTGTGTGGGCCCTGGACACGTGTCGCGAGAGGGCACGCCCTGCGCCTTGGTCCTGACCCGTGGCCGAAGTCGGCTCGGCGTTTCCGTCGGCGCTGGTCGACGGGGAGACGAAGGCCGCGGAGGACACCGAAGTCACGCCGCTTGACAGAGACATCGGAAAGGGTTCCACCTGCGTAGATGCCGCCTCCGTGATGAGTTCGCTGTCCTCCGATGGCGCTTGGTTTTGGTACTGCCCCCTAAGGACGGGAAATCGATCGTTTTAACAAGGCGACCACTGCCAGCACGCCGTAAGCAAGGACTAGGTTACGGGATGACATCGCGCGCGCCTAGCAGAAAATGCTAGTGGCCTACATGGACTATAGTTGCAATATTCAGCACACAAACTAGCCAGTGTGGTGCGCATGTAACGCTTCTTTAGACTTACAACGTGCACGATTTAACTGTTACCACAACTTGCAAGAAAGGCTATCTCTGACGGCTGCGCAACACCTGCAGGATGCGGAGAATCCTCGGCCCGTGGGCAGAAGCGCTGCTGTTCTAGAGGCCTTAAGCGCTTAACTTAACGTTGAGAACAACTTTAATCCGTCCGCGTGCGCCTCTTGAGTGTATGCGCTCTTTGAGCGCCTGTATCGTCGCTATGTATATAGCATAGTTATCAATCACCATCTAGTAGCATGCCATGCGATCAGCGTCTAACGTCTCCAGTTCATTGGTAATGCCCGAAAATCTCTCACGTACGCCACCTGTCATTTTCGTACTGTCTCGAGCAATATTTTTTAAAAATGCAGTGACACATGGCACTGTCGAACCCTCAATCACCATCTAGTAGCATGCCATGCGATCAGCGTCTAACGTCTCCAGTTCATTGGTAATGCCCGAAAATCTCTCACGTACGCCACCTGTCATTTTCGTACTGTCTCGAGCAATATTTTTTAAAAATGCAGTGACAGATGGCACTGTCGAACCCTTACAGGTGCACTTCTGAAAGGGGCCGAAATTACCAGAACAGGAAATTTCATTTACTGGAACAAGAAAGCAGAATGCCTCTGCAGCTACACTCTAAAAACTAGGGAGTGTATCGCAGTAGTAAAAGGGCCGATCCTCTCTTCAAGGCGTTGTTTTACTCTCGCTAAAAGCGTGTGTGTGTGTGTTTGGGGGAGGGGGGGGGGGGGGGGGGGTGAAATGCATTGCTCACTCTGTCATCAGCGAAAGAGTGCAATGTTTTCATACTCTGCCCTTTTGAGAGAGAGTGGAATGCCCGTTCTACTCTTGCGGCAGCAGAGGGCAAACGTAGTGTATACTGCTGCTTAAACTGCAGGAGGCTGGTCAGCTAGATGGCAATCTATCGCTCCCGCACGCAGAGCAGCAAAGTGCACCACGTGTGTGTTTTTCGTTGTTGTTGTTGTCGTCGTCGTCGTCGTTGTTGTTGTTGTTGTTGTTGTTGTTGTTGTTGTTGTTGTTGTTGTTGTTGTTGTTGTTGTGTTGTTGTTGTTGTTGTTGTTGTTGTTGTTGTTGTTGTTGTTGTTGTTGTTGTAAGAGAACAGGCATCCGGAGCGCAAACGGTTGCGGAGATCAGCTCACTACTTTTATTCGGAGTTGCCCAACCGCGCGCCCGCTCAACATCGCGGAACAGCACAGCACCGCAGAAAGACGCTCCGTCGAACGGGCAGGTGGCAGGTTTGGCGCCTGGCGGCGCCGGCCACCCAGGAAAGATCTTGTGTCAGCCATCTTTCGCCGCCGCGAAAAGAGTACAGTCATTCATCGTTCGTTTGATTGAACAAAGCATCCACAGTGAGTGATTACTAACTTACGTGGCACACTCTGCGTATATGACATGCTATCGCCAGGCGGTCATCGCGAAGTTTAGCCGCCGCGATTGACAACGGACTAGGTATGCGTGCTGCGTCATTCGATGTCAATCGGAAATGCCAGTCGTCGCGATGACTGCACGTGATTTTATCACTTGCCTCTATCCGTAAGAGCTTTGAAAATCGCGAACGCTGAGTGAGCCATGGTGTGTTCAATTAGAACTGAGGCACGGGGTCGTATAAAAGTTTGTTCGCCAGCCCATGATCCCGCGTCACGGTGTAACCGTGTCCCGCGTCTATGCGTAGCGTGCTTAGCGTGCGTTTTATGTTTTTGCATTTATTCAGTTTGACAGTTTACTGCGTGCGGAGCGCTGTTGAACTATGGAATCACATAACAAAAGGCGTGAACTTGCTGGCGGCATGCTTTCGTTATATTAGGGCACGCGCTTGACAGTGGGTTACGCCCATGGGCAATCCGCAGCGATTGAAGTTACGTGCAGCGCTAGTTCCTGTTAGAAACTTGCCGCAGGCATACAGCTGCACGCTGCGTGACGTCATTTTAGCCCGTAATCTTGAAGTGCCTGAAAACGCATTGGGGAATTCATGTTTTGGACTGAATAAGACCGACACCTTTTTGCTGATGCATTAAAATGGTGTGAATTTATGTCCGATGTTGTCTTTCGTGTCACGGTTTTCGAGCACGGTGCGAACGTGAACGGGCGCTTATGTGTATGAACTCGGTGACTGGTCAAGCGGCGAGTTATGCACCGGAATAGAATATAACGGCTACTGCTGTGGTATATAAGTGGCCGGGGCGTTCTGCATTGTTGCTACTCGCTTGGTCTACACGTTTATTGTTTTGGATATGCCTGTGCATTTGCTTGTATGAGTTGGCAATTAAGAATTATGTCGTATGAACAGCTAAATCAACCTTCCTCTGGTACCTCCAAGCCTAATCTGTGCATTTTGCTATTGCGGGGCAGATTGAAATGTTTACCGCCTTAATATGTTTAGTGGAGAAATAAAGTATCAAAGTAAAATGTTACCTTGCACGTTACCAGCCGTCTGTCATGCACAAACTAACAGTTGGTCTAATAAACGGGATCGGATAGCTGGCAGGTTCCCGTCTACGTCGTTGACGAAGGCCGGTTCCTTTCTGTATCGAGACTTGCAATGTACTGCACAATGTTCTCGCAAAGCAACGCTGGATATGATAAGGCACGTACAGCCCGGGCTACGTCTTCCAATCTGATGAGTACGTCAGCGCATCCACTTGTTACCATGCAAAACGAAACCGTTGTTGGTAAATTAGGCTATCAGCAAAGTTTTACGGCACTTAGTGCGATAAGTCATGTCGACTGCATACGTGGCCACAAAGTGACTAAACAGTCGAGGAGCAGAAAGTTTTCGCAGCTGTCATGCTCCCCAGTTAAGCGATGCCATGGCTCAAATTAGGCAAGCCTTGCAAACCTTGCCCACTTTCTTCCTAACCTGCGATACCGTGCCTGCTTACCGCTGTGATGGCTCCGGAGACAGTTGACGTCACCGCCGCAGTGTGAGGACTACCATGGTAGGGGTGACCGCCGCTGCCACGGCCGGATGACGCCGGTTCCGTAGTTGTGACACTTCCGGGAGACGACGGTTGCCTGGTGATGATCCTTCCTGGCAATGCAGGCTGCCCTGCGTTGAGGGTGCTAGGCGACGGATCGGAGACACGGCTTGTTGCACCACTCATGGACATGGCACTCACACCAGGGGAAAAAATTCCGGCAGGCGATGCGACTGACGGTGACTTCGCGCCCCCCTCCACCGTCTTCTTCTGCCTGCGACGGCGACGTCCCGCGTGTTTCTTGCCCATGTCCTTCGACATCGCGGCCTAGGTAAGATACAAAGCCATGTTCGACATTGTAGGAGGCCTGCACTCTCTTGTCCAACATCTACAAAAATAACGATTCCGCCAGGAACATAGCAAAGGTTTACACGTGGCGTTCATTATATAAAAAATAAGAACCGAACTGTCCTCAGCCTCCGTGTGCCAGAATTGCCGTAAACTTAAACTGTGGCTGTTGTTTTCTTTTTCAGCTTCAGATATTTGTGGCGTTCGTGTAGCAAACTGAGCGCCCCCTTTACACAAAACAAGGTTGGGCTCTCTGTTAGACTAAGTTGGGCTGGATACGTTTTCTAAAGTGATAGCGTTCTAGGTTGACTTCGCCCACTTTAGCGGTATGTCGTTCCTCGAAGAATAGTGCGGGACGTTCCCGAAGGCAGTGCCGCCTAACACCGAGCCCGTCGTACTCAGCGTCGTACTCATTGAGGCACTCGACGCAACATCGCTAAATTTTCGCGTTCAAACGCGTTGGCCTTCCGCATAGGTGTTAATGAGGGTGTTATACGGCATGGTGCCAGCCATATGGCACGCGGTCACATCTAGAATGGGTAGAACCCGTAACAATTATTCCTGTAAAAGGTGCCCTAGGCGTACCTCTTTTTCTTGCTGATTCAAGGGTGTGCAGAGCCTGGCTGACCGGAACGAGACTCGTGCTTCTTCTACGCTCGTGGCGTGTGCTTGCGCGTGCTTTCGCGTGCTTGAACGTACTGCTGCTGCTGCCGCTGCTGCTGCCGCTGCTCTGGTGCTGATGCTGCTGGTTTAGCTCTTAGAAAGAAAGACTGCCACAAAATACTACACTTCGTAAAAAAAATGTACGTAATCCCCTCAAATGAAAATACCTCCACCACTTTATAAGAAAGAGACGGAGGGAGCTGTGAAGCGCTTTTTTATTCCAAAAAGAAAACACCTCAGCTCATGCGCGAAGAACTAGAATAACAGGGCTGATGATGATGATGGCTATGTACAAATGAAAATGACGAAGTACGATAAAAGCGCTTACGATATATTTACCATGGCGATGTGTTTAAATGTTGTGCGTCTTTAATACCTTCGTAAGCATTTTGCCATTTATTGTCACAACCACAATTCATTACTGTCACAACCAATCTTCATTTCGAGTTCGCATCGGTGCGTGGAGGGCCGATCGCGACAGTGCAGCATCGAGCATTGCCGTCGGCACACCGAGATGCTAACCGACAACCGTGACTTGACGCTGGACCCTTGCGAGGAGTTTCAAGAATTCGTGCCCCTGCCATCCAATTACTGCGACCGACTCGAGATCGCGCGACTCAACCGCAGGATTTATCATCCCCCCTCACAAAAAGCTCAGCACTGAAGAGGCAGTAGCTCTCAGACTTATTCAGACTAACACGTTCCCAAACCTACACAGATACAGCAAAATGTACCCACAAAAATATCGCGGCATCTGCCCCTGGTGCGGCGATACACGCCCTGCACTCTTTCACATCTCCTGGGGGGTGCGGGGGCAAACCTCAACACTTAAAGACGCCTAGCACGTCATTTGAGCGGTGGGAGGTACAGCTGACCGGCGATACCCTGGCGGGACAAGAAGCTCTCGTCCAGCAATTACGACGAGGAGCCATGGCCAGTGGAGTCCTGTATTGAGAACTCGTCCTCAATATCAACGACCTCGATGGTCCAAATAAATGTTTTCTCTCTGTCTCAAGAATTCGCTTGCTCGGCGCAGCCTTCCACCACCGATCGCAGCCAGCCCGTCAAACAGTCACGGACGAAGTGCGGCTCTCCTGGTACAACCAAGTCAAGGACATGCTAAGCGGCGGTTCTGCAAGCCACCCGTCGAGATTAAGGCACTCGCCATGTACAGCAGGTGCCCAGCCGAGTACCCATCCGACGAGTCCAAGTTGCCGGTTTTCCTCGCCTTTCTTCAGAGCCAACCAACGGATTGGCCTGAACTGCCGCGCTCTATTGAACCACCGCTCCAATTAATTACTCGTCAAGCTTTCCTATATGCGGAATGCCCCGTTTTTAATGACAGTGAGTGTATGGGGAGTGCCAGATCGTTATCCTTCAAGCACGGACACAAGGCACCGCGTCTATATCCGGCGGAGTTATATCATTTCCATACTGCTCAACCTACACTGGATCGCTAGTCCCGTCTACACTAACTGCTTGGGCGCACTTTCTATCCCCCATGTATCCAGACAGCAGTGCCAGACCCGCCATGAACGTGACTGCTATCGAAAAGGTCTGCGAAATGGAGGAGTACACATTTGGAACATTCAGCTCGGGTTAATTCCGCCTCGCCGAATCTGAAGCTGTTCTTCTTCAGCTTCCGCGTACCGTTGACCCGCGTTTCGAACACCTCTGCTCTTGAATGGCTTCGAAGCTTCCAAAAATCCATCTCTCTCAGGCGGCGGCTCCGCTTCGACGACAAAATCGTTTTCAGGGACGTCCCCTTCCTGCCGACGGTCAGCGAGCTTCTTGTCTATTTTCTGTTTCACTGCCGGATCCTGTGATTCAACGCTTTACTGTAGGGTGTTTCACGTAACATGGACCAAACTTTTAAAATACGCAAATACTACGTAACTGGACACAACCAAGGGAATGTTGTCAGCCGTTGCTTGGAGATATTCAGATTATTTTTTTTTGCATTCCGTCTAGTTGGATATTTAGTCTAAATTAATTGTTCAACTCTCAATGATTATAATTAGGTGAAAAGTGTCAATGAGAAAATTGTAGAGCAACATGAAAAACTCACGATACAGCTTTCTGTTGCTCAATGCGTGCTACATACAAGTGTTTATCCGAGCGTGAAAAAAAACCCGCGAATACACGCAGTTTTTTGAGCGGCCACTCGCACGGCAATTTTCTATCTATCTATCTATCTATCTATCTATCTATCTATCTATCTATCTATCTATCTATCTATCTATCTATCTATCTATCTATCTATCTATCTATCTATCGCAGACCTGGGTCTCCGGATAGTCCATGGTCGAATGGACAGCTCGTCGGGCCGCTGTGCTGGGAAAAAGCGTTCGAAACCAACCATCGGACCATCGGATCACTGAGTATGTGGCACTGTGTGGCTATATACATGCCACTCTTCAACAAACCTCTTTGACGCCGACATGGGTCCCTGGTGATGGGGTACTGCGTATGGGTATGAATCTCCTTCACGCTGACTTGGAGCTCTGTGTATGTGCTACTCGGTCTGTGCTGCTCTTCAACTAACCTCTTTAATGCGAACTTGGGCCACTGTGTATGTGCCGTAGGTGTGTTCCGCTCTTCAGTGAACGTCTTTGAGGCCAACTTCGGTAATTGAGTAGTAATCAACTGCGAATGCGCTGCTTTATAATGACCAAAAAGTCGGCAGAGAATCCATCTCATGATGAATGTCGACGGTAAGGCGCTTAGCATTGAACCAATATAGCGAGACAGCGTATTCGCAATGCCAAAACGCCTGATGTACGAGGCGCGCGCTGCAGTGGAACTCCTCTCACGGCCATCCCTATGAACAATCTGCGCCATATAGCAGTGCCGCCGTGAAGCCTGCGCATGGTCGCCGAAATGCACGGCGTACCGGTGCATGCCATGCTGAGATGCGCATCATGCGGCAGCCGGGCTGCTCCAGGAGAAAATAAACTTTATTGAAGACAAGGGGAGGGGGAGGGGGGAGCCGAGGTCAGGCAGAGGGGGCTAGAGTGGCGTCCAGCTGGCCGCGACCTTCGCCGCCCAGTTCGCCAGCCCGACTTGGGTTTGAGGTTAGTAGATTTTAGTACGGAGTCCCACGCCTCCGGTGAGGGAGCTTGCCACAGCAGATTTCTTGGGGGAGGATTATTCCTGCAACCCCATAGAATATGATTCTCATCAGCTGGATCTGTGTCTGCTCCATCGTGCTTATTTCTGTACATGCAGCGCCACCTAGTGGCGCTGCCGGGAAGTCCGCACGTGGCCTCAGAGACAAGATGCATGGGGCGCCGGTATACGTGCGAACGCTGAGAATTGTTCCCTCTCAGGCCGCACAGCCTGTACCACATACTCACTTACCAAAGTTTGCGAAAGGCTCATTGAAGAGCGGCACATATATCTAGCACATTTGTAGCGCTCCTTGCTAAAGCGTCCGACTGCTGTCCTTGTGGAGTCCGTGTGAGGTCCGTTCGATCCTGCCTAACACGTCAGAAATTTCTGATGTTTCAAACGCAGCTGTTGCCCGCGTCAGCTGCACGAGTTGCAGGAGCTGTAATAGCTGATCGCGTTGATGACGATGATTACTTCTTGAACAATGGCACAAACCTAATGAAAGGGAATGCGGCAAGAACCCAATGGTCAACATCATCATGATCATATAATTCCACTTGAAATTTTTAGTATGCTTCAAGCACTTTCCGGTGTGTATCTGCCCATCTCTCTGCCTGCCCGTGATTAAAAAGCCTACTATTCAGTTTTGATTAAAGATGTATTCCTCACGATTAGCGTTATATTTTGCGCTCTTGTATTGGCCGATTCATGGCCGGCTGCCCAGAATGGTTTGCGCCAGGTCAATAAGGAACAACGACAACAACTGATATTCAGTGCTCAAAGCATTGAGAGAGAGAGAGAATAAAACATTTATTAGTGAAAATTAATAGCCGAGCCCGGATGGCGGCAAAAGCCAATGGTCTTCCGGACTAGGAGGTCCGACCACAAAGCATTGAGAAGCAGTCTACCGTGGACGGCAACAAGCGAGCATAGTCCCGTGGCCGTGTTGACGATGATGAAGAACCTCTGTCGTGGCTCGCACCCACTAAAAAGAATTTCCAGCAGCTTTCTCTCTCGCGCTGCTTGTCTTTCGTGACTTGCCCGTGCAGGTAGAGGGTAGGACGGTCGGTGCTCTTTTCCCCAGGAAATACCCGGTTCTTGGCCAATCCCCCTGAGTGAGTATGTGCCACTAACATCTATAGGTTCTAAATCTACATCGACATCTAGGAACATCATGCCACTGTGGTCCTTACTCGGGACCGTGCTTTTGATACTCTATCCGATTTGCTCTTTTTAGACCTCCAGGACGCCCCTGCAAAGGTCCGAGACCTTGCTCGATTACCAGTCTCGTCTGTGACTTGCGCACCAGGTAAGGAGTTCTTCAAATTGTGCATATATACTGCCGGCTCCGAGGCACGCACAGCGCCACACTGAATGAAACACCATGATTTCGCACGGTCGAACTTCGATGTACTCTGAGGTCCCCGTTAAAGGAGTGCTTATGTGAAGACTTATTCAGGGGGTTCTATTTAACGCTTTCTTTATAGAAATGCACTAAACCCGCGACCCGACACCCGACTCGAGCTGCATAGTGTTCTTGGTCAGTGGGTCTGAACTGTGCCCCACTTAGATGCTTACACCATTCTTGCGGGATGCACACCTCAATGAGAGTTTTTTTTTTTTAATGTGCTAGTTCATTTCGCACAGATGAGCGCGTATAGTGTCCGTGCATTTCCCACTCCATTTCTTTCATCCCTGTGTGGAGTAGGATATTAAACCTTTCGCTAGGCTAACCTTCCTACAAATGCCCTTAAACTGTATATCTCTGTCTACCGAGTCGTTATTGATAGTTGGCTTCTTCTCCGCCTATCCCAGGAGGGGCATGTTCACGCGCCGTCACCGAAGATACATCTGTGTAAAATTACTGGTAGGACGGTGGGTGTTGATATGTCTGGTTTTCATTTCACAACCATGTCATCTGTCTTCCGGGGAATGTACAGCTAATATCATTAACGCACGTACGCTATGACACAACGTAGCTTAGCCAGGGTGGCACACGCCCTCTTGACTTGTCTTGCCTCGCTCTCATCTATTTACGAGTATATTGCGTCGCTTGGCGCTACAGCATCGCGGCGTTCTTATACTCCCGTGTTCCGGAATGCTTCTCAACTTGGAGTCCATGCTTGACTTGATCTAATATGATGCCGGCCGTGAACGCGTCCAGGTCGCTCATTGCATTCACTTCGGCGCGTTAACGAAAAGCGTCATTTAGGTCAAGTCAACATTTCTGACAACAGGGAGTTTTCTCTGCCTTTCGCGTTTGGCCGCTTTGTCCGGTGTCACCTGGTCAATGGAGGTACTTTTCAGTGCTTCACCAATGAACGCCGCAGGCTCTCCAGCCGTTTCCACTGTAACCACTTCCATCAATTTTCCACGAGAAATAAGCAGGCTTATGCGGCACAATTATGGTACATTCGGTTAGTTCTACTGCGCTCTGACTTGGATTGCAACGATGCGGAGCTTGCCCTAGATCGCAGCCATGAGAATGTGTTGAGAATGTGTGCCCAAGCCACACGTTCAGCCGCTCGCCTGAGTAGTCAGCGGCTGGTAGAGGGAACACGTCAGCGTGTTTTCTCTTGTAAAAAAAAAAAAAAAAAAAAAAAACAAGTCGCGCATAAACCGAGGCACCCGTCCGCAGCCACGCGGCGGAAGCAATGCCAGCAACGGAAGCTGCAGGAACCACAGTGACCGGAACTACGCCAGATCTCAGTCACGCACTGAGGTCCATAGATTCCTGCTAAAGTATTACTGGAGGCAACTCTGACGCGGCGATCTTTAGCTACCATGGGCATCATGGTGAGTACATGGATTTGTCTGATCTCTTACTTGTGGCTTCATGTTCTCATGCCACTTTGGTTATCGTGCTCTATTTTCTTGAATTTACCTAGATTTTTAAAGAAATCCTATCATTCCAAACGCAAACGGCAAAAGACTCTGCGAGCGCGAATAATCACTGGAAATTGATGAATTTATAACGGAACATCTTGTTGAAAAAGAGCAGCTTGCAAAGTCACAAACCCGGTTGAAGCTAGAAGGATGAAATTTAGACGAATGCATGTACTAACCATCATTGTCATGCTGAATGAGCCACGTTGCCTATAGCTCTGGTTGTCACTAGCACCAGAGTTTTAAGTGTTAAGCACTTTAGGGGCCCGGCTGTCGGAGTGTAATGTGATCTCATGTAGTCGTGGTCACGGGCAAGAACAGGGTCAAACCAAGTGCAGAGCTGATCAAAACCGGTACAAAATAAACTAACATGCTTCAGAATATTGTAAAATATAGGAATAATTAAGCATTAGGCGCATTAATTAGCAGAGACTCGTCAAAATCGCACGTTAGGGGCCCGGGTTGTCGGCGTGTAATGTGATATGGCGTCGTGGTCACGCGCCAAAACAGGGTCCAAACAAGTGCAGAATTATCAAAACCGGTTCAACATAAAGTAACATGATTCAGAATATTTTAAAAGATAGGAATAATCAAGCATTAAGTGCAATGATTAGCAGAAACACGTGAAAATCTTTTCCCAAATGCCAGTCTGGTACCAGCGCAGCGCAAGAGAGGGCACCACCACCCCACAAGCGCTCGATTTCTCCTCACTCCGGCGCTACTCTAGCACCCGATCAGCGCGCGCCGTTTGGCAAGAGAGAAGGAACAGGGTTTTATAAGCAGGTGGCGGGCTTCGGAACTTCCTTTGTGCCATGGACGCCGAGCTGGAGGCGCGCATTGAGCGACAACGCTGGTGCATCACTGCTTCGCACTTCCCCAGGTTTCACGTCAGTGGAGTTGTATTAGCGCTGGATTTGAACTACACAAGTGCGGGATTTTTTTCTAGTAATTTTTGTGACAAACTCTATGCCTAGGTCGAGCGTGAGAGCGCCACCGAGCGCTCTGAGCTGCTGCGCGGCGCTGTCAATAACTAGTTGAATGTGTTTCGAAGGCTGGATTTCGTCCAGCCGAATGTAACGCGCGCCACTTGTGGTGCACTCTGTAGTGCTCGAAAACAACGGGCCGAACGTACCATTAGTATCAATGAGACCATAGGTGTTACCTCGCCATTAAGCGAAGTGTTCGCAACGTATGCATGGGGCCACCCACTGCTATAGGTAAGACACGTGAATAGTATTAAAGCGCTAATGACAGCCTAAATTTGGCCTGAAAGCCTGCCGATAATTATTCCTTCATTACCACTCATACGCATTAGGCGTCAGATATGACAAATTTCTCCCATAAAGTGGAAGAAGTGCTTAAGTTAAACTGGCTTCAGTATCAATGAGAGGTTCTCCCCAAAAGTACATGACACTGCACATTCCATTTTAGCCATATAAACACCTATTACCCATAACTACCAATCGTCCGGCCCGATGTTACCTCTACTTTCAGCATATTGAACTCATATCGGCTGCTTTTATGTATTTATTTATTTCGAGCATCTCAAAGGCTTCTGCTACATGAGTATTGAACGAGGGTGGGATTCGTGTCAGTGGGTGACTTCACATGATGGTGTTGAAATTAGGTGGGTTGGAAATTTCCACTGTTGCAGGGGGCAAGTCATTTCCGTTCCTTGATGTCTTGACGTTAGGCGTGCAAATGCTCGGGTGGGAGGAGGTAAAATCCACATTGGTGGATGATGCCGCCTGACGTGCGATGGGCTGGTGAAATGACTAAATGGTCAAGATAGTGATATAGTAAAACAGGTGAAGCAAACAAAGTTTTGTTGCTGCAAATGACAGGATAATGACGTCGGCTTTAGAGCTCAGTGTCGCTGCGGTTATAAGTGTAGTGTTTGAAGATGAACCTCATGTCATGGCTTCGACCAGATTCCAGCGCACATGAAATGCCGTTGAGATGACGGTGCAAAACTGCGAACACATACGCCAGCTTACGACAATAGATATCTACATATGCTAGTAGTTTAGTAGCTGGTGGGGCTAAGTGTAAGTTATGCCGAATGTACCCAAGGATGCGATTAGCTTCATTGGTAATGTTCGTTACATGAGAAGACCAATTCAGGTCGTGGGTGAACGTAATGCGTATGTGTGGCACAACTCAATGCTTGCTTCAGAAATTGAAAGCTGATCAAATTGGTTCGAAAGCATGACGTGACACCTCAAAGGCACAGATAACGTTGAGAAGTACGCACGATTGTCTTCCGCTTGTTTGTCCAGTGTTTCCTGCGCGGATGCATTCTTTTACAGCGAAGCTGTCTATGGCTAGGGTCCTGTGCATTTTTCGTGTCCGTCGACAAATCTGCGTGTGCAAAACCTCTGCTCACGAATTTGATAAAAATCGTTGACTCTGTGCAAAATCTTATACGTCTCTTCACTTCGATGCACATTTTCAGTACGCTAGTCATTGATAGGCGCCATCTTCGAGATCAGTAGACTCTGAGGTAGATAATAAGGGTTTCTCAAAGATTTGCTGCTTTGTGACCCGCGTCGGCCATGTGTACGCTCGCACCACCGTCTCTGTCGTTGTTCCAAGAGCATGTGTGCCTAGTTTCTTTCCGCTCTCCCGGCGTGGCGGTCCCGTCGCGCGTGTCTAGTTTCCTCCGGCTCCCCGAAGTGGCAGTAGTCTTCCATGCGAATGTATGCCTCCGCTCAAGACCGAATAAAAGTGTGA